>NC_052321.1:4013837-4026337 GCF_016432855.1 Salvelinus namaycush
CCTTCTCCTGTACATCCCCGGTTCAGAACCCTTTCCTCTACACCCCGGTTCAGAACCCTTCTCCTCTACATCCCCGGTTCAGAACCCTTCTCTTCTACATCCCTGGTTCAGATCCCTTCTCCTGTACATCCCCGGTTCAGAACCCTTTTCCTCTACATCCCCGGTTCAGAACCCTTCTCTTCTACATCCCTGGTTCAGATCCCTTCTCCTGTACATCCCCGGTTCAGAACCCTTTTCCTCTACATCCCCGGTTCAGAAACCCTTCTCTTCTACATCCTGGTTCAGATCCCTTCTCCTGTACATCCCCGGTTCAGAACCCTTTTCCTCTACATCCCTGGTTCAGCACCCTTCTCCTCTACATCCCTGGTTCAGAACCCTTCTCCTCTACATCCCCGGTTCAGAACCCTTCTCCTCTACATCCCTGGTTCAGAACCCTTTTCCTCTACATCCCTGGTTCAGAACCCTTTTCCTCTACATCCCCGGTTCAGAACCCTTCTCCTCTACATCCCTGGTTCAGAACCCTTCTCCTCTACATCCCTGGTTCAGAACCCTTTTCCTCTACATCCCTGGTTCAGAACCCTTTTCCTCTACATCCCCGGTTCAGAACCCTTTTCCTCTACATCCCTGGTTCAGAACCCTTCTCCTCTACATCCCTGGTTCAGAACCCTTCTACTCTACATCCCTGGTTCAGAACCCTTCTCCTCTACATCCCTGGTTCAGAACCCTTCTCCTCTACATCCCTGGTTCAGAACCCTTCTACTCTACATCCCTGGTTCAGATCCCTTCTCCTCTACATCCCTGGTTCAGAACCCTTCTACTCTACATCCCCGGTTCAGAACCCTTCTCTTCTACATCCCTGGTTCAGATCCCTTCTCCTCTACATCCCTGGTTCAGAACCCTTCTCCTCTACATCCCTGGTTCAGAACCCTTCTCCTCTACATCCCTGGTTCAGATCCCTTCTCCTCTACATCCCTGGTTCAGATCCCTTTTCCTCTACATCCCCGGTTCAGAACCCTTCTCCTCTACATCCCTGGTTCAGAACCCTTCTCCTCTACATCCCCGGTTTAGAACCCTTTTCCTCTACATCCCTGGTTCAGAACCCTTTTCCTCTACATCCCCGGTTCAGAACCCTTTTCCTCTACATCCCTGGTTCAGAACCCTTCTCCTCTACATCCCTGGTTCAGAACCCTTCTACTCTACATCCCTGGTTCAGAACCCTTCTCCTCTACATCCCTGGTTCAGAACCCTTCTCCTCTACATCCCTGGTTCAGAACCCTTCTACTCTACATCCCTGGTTCAGATCCCTTCTCCTCTACATCCCTGGTTCAGAACCCTTCTCCTCTACATCCCCGGTTCAGAACCCCTTTCCTCTACATCCCTGGTTCAGAACCCTTTTCCTCTACATCCCTGGTTCAGAACCCTTCTCCTCTACATCCCCGGTTCAGAACCCTTCTCTTCTACATCCCTGGTTCAGATCCCTTCTCCTGTACATCCCCGGTTCAGAACCCTTTTCCTCTACATCCCTGGTTCAGAACCCTTCTACTCTACATCCCTGGTTCAGAACCCTTCTCCTCTACATCCCCGGTTCAGAACCCTTCTCTTCTACATCCCTGGTTCAGATCCCTTCTCCTGTACATCCCTGGTTCAGAACCCTTTTCCTCTACATCCCCGGTTCAGAACCCTTCTCTTCTACATCCCTGGTTCAGAACCCTTCTCCTGTACATCCCTGGTTCAGAACCCTTTTCATCTACATCCCTGGTTCAGAACCCTTCTACTCTACATCCCCGGTTCAGAACCCTTCTCCTCTACATCCCCGGTTCAGAACCCTTCTCCTCTATAGCCCCGGTTCAGAACCCTTCTCCTCTACATCCCTGGTTCAGAACCCTTTTCCTCTACATCCCTGGTTCAGAACCCTTTTCCTCTACATCCCCGGTTCAGAACCCTTTTCCTCTACATCCCCGGTTCAGAACCCTTTTCCTCTACATCCCTGGTTCAGAACCCTTCTCCTCTACATCCCTGGTTCAGAACCCTTCTACTCTACATCCCTGGTTCAGAACCCTTCTCCTCTACATCCCTGGTTCAGAACCCTTCTCCTCTACATCCCTGGTTCAGAACCCTTCTACTCTACATCCCTGGTTCAGATCCCTTCTCCTCTACATCCCTGGTTCAGAACCCTTCTACTCTACATCCCCGGTTCAGAACCCTTCTCTTCTACATCCCTGGTTCAGATCCCTTCTCCTCTACATCCCTGGTTCAGAACCCTTCTCCTCTACATCCCTGGTTCAGAACCCTTCTCCTCTACATCCCTGGTTCAGATCCCTTCTCCTCTACATCCCTGATTCAGATCCCTTCTCCTGTACATCCCCGGTTCAGAACCCTTTTCCTCTACATCCCCGGTTCAGAACCCTTCTACTCTACATCCCTGGTTCAGAACCCTTCTCCTCTACATCCCCGGTTCAGAACCCTTCTCCTCTAGATCCCCGGTTCAGAACCCTTTTCCTCTACATCCCTGGTTCAGAACCCTTCTCCTCTACATCCCCGGTTCAGAACCCCTTTCCTCTACATCCCTGGTTCAGAACCCTTTTCCTCTACATCCCTGGTTCAGAACCCTTCTCCTCTACATCCCCGGTTCAGAACCCTTCTCTTCTACATCCCTGGTTCAGATCCCTTCTCCTGTACATCCCCGGTTCAGAACCCTTTTCCTCTACATCCCTGGTTCAGAACCCTTCTACTCTACATCCCTGGTTCAGAACCCTTCTCCTCTACATCCCCGGTTCAGAACCCTTCTCTTCTACATCCCTGGTTCAGATCCCTTCTCCTGTACATCCCTGGTTCAGAACCCTTTTCCTCTACATCCCCGGTTCAGAACCCTTCTCTTCTACATCCCTGGTTCAGAACCCTTCTCCTGTACATCCCTGGTTCAGAACCCTTTTCATCTACATCCCTGGTTCAGAACCCTTCTACTCTACATCCCCGGTTCAGAACCCTTCTCCTCTACATCCCCGGTTCAGAACCCTTCTCCTCTACAGCCCCGGTTCAGAACCCTTCTCCTCTACATCCCTGGTTCAGAACCCTTTTCCTCTACATCCCTGGTTCAGAACCCTTTTCCTCTACATCCCCGGTTCAGAACCCTTTTCCTCTACATCCCCGGTTCAGAACCCTTTTCCTCTACATCCCTGGTTCAGAACCCTTCTCCTCTACATCCCTGGTTCAGAACCCTTCTACTCTACATCCCTGGTTCAGAACCCTTCTCCTCTACATCCCTGGTTCAGAACCCTTCTCCTCTACATCCCTGGTTCAGAACCCTTCTACTCTACATCCCTGGTTCAGATCCCTTCTCCTCTACATCCCTGGTTCAGAACCCTTCTACTCTACATCCCCGGTTCAGAACCCTTCTCTTCTACATCCCTGGTTCAGATCCCTTCTCCTCTACATCCCTGGTTCAGAACCCTTCTCCTCTACATCCCTGGTTCAGAACCCTTCTCCTCTACATCCCTGGTTCAGATCCCTTCTCCTCTACATCCCTGATTCAGATCCCTTCTCTTGTACATCCCCGGTTCAGAACCCTTTTCCTCTACATCCCCGGTTCAGAACCCTTCTCCTCTACATCCCTGGTTCAGAACCCTTCTCCTCTACATCCCTGGTTCAGAACCCTTCTCCTCTACATCCCTGGTTGAGATCCCTTCTCCTGTACATCCCCGGTTCAGAACCCTTTTCCTCTACATCCCTGGTTCAGAACCCTTCTACTCTACATCCCTGGTTCAGAACCCTTTTCCTCTACATCCCTGGTTCAGAACCCTTCTCCTCTACATCCCCGGTTCAGAACCCTTTTCCTCTACATCCCTGGTTCAGAACCCTTTTCCTCTACATCCCTGGTTCAGAACCCTTCTCCTCTACATCCCCGGTTCAGAACCCTTCTCTTCTACATCCCTGGTTCAGATCCCTTCTCCTGTACATCCCCGGTTCAGAACCCTTTTCCTCTACATCCCTGGTTCAGAACCCTTCTACTCTACATCCCTGGTTCAGAACCCTTCTCCTCTACATCCCCGGTTCAGAACCCTTCTCTTCTACATCCCTGGTTCAGATCCCTTCTCCTGTACATCCCTGGTTCAGAACCCTTTTCCTCTACATCCCCGGTTCAGAACCCTTCTCTTCTACATCCCTGGTTCAGAACCCTTCTCCTGTACATCCCTGGTTCAGAACCCTTTTCCTCTACATCCCTGGTTCAGAACCCTTCTCCTCTACATCCCCGGTTCAGAACCCTTCTCCTCTACAGCCCCGGTTCAGAACCCTTCTCCTCTACATCCCCGGTTCAGAACCCTTCTCTTCTACATCCCCGGTTCAGAACCCTTTTCCTCTACATCCCTGGTTCAGAACCATTCTACTCTACATCCCTGGTTCAGAACCCTTCTCCTCTACTTCCCCGGTTCAGAACCCTTCTCCTCTACATCCCTGGTTCAGATCCCTTCTCCTGTACATCCCTGGTTCAGAACCCTTTTCCTCTACATCCCCGGTTCAGAACCCTTCTCTTCTACATCCCTGGTTCAGAACCCTTCTCCTGTACATCCCTGGTTCAGAACCCTTTTCATCTACATCCCTGGTTCAGAACCCTTCTACTCTACATCCCCGGTTCAGAACCCTTCTCCTCTACATCCCCGGTTCAGAACCCTTCTCCTCTACAGCCCCGGTTCAGAACCCTTCTCCTCTACATCCCTGGTTCAGAACCCTTTTCCTCTACATCCCTGGTTCAGAACCCTTTTCCTCTACATCCCTGGTTCAGAACCCTTTTCCTCTACATCCCCGGTTCAGAACCCTTTTCCTCTACATCCCTGGTTCAGAACCCTTCTCCTCTACATCCCTGGTTCAGAACCCTTCTACTCTACATCCCTGGTTCAGAACCCTTCTCCTCTACATCCCTGGTTCAGAACCCTTCTCCTCTACATCCCTGGTTCAGAACCCTTCTACTCTACATCCCTGGTTCAGATCCCTTCTCCTCTACATCCCTGGTTCAGAACCCTTCTACTCTACATCCCCGGTTCAGAACCCTTCTCTTCTACATCCCTGGTTCAGATCCCTTCTCCTCTACAGCCCCGGTTCAGAACCCTTCTCCTCTACATCCCTGGTTCAGAACCCTTCTCCTCTACATCCCTGGTTCAGAACCCTTCTACTCTACATCCCTGGTTCAGATCCCTTCTCCTCTACATCCCTGGTTCAGAACCCTTCTACTCTACATCCCCGGTTCAGAACCCTTCTCTTCTACATCCCTGGTTCAGATCCCTTCTCCTCTACATCCCTGGTTCAGAACCCTTCTCCTCTACATCCCTGGTTCAGAACCCTTCTCCTCTACATCCCTGGTTCAGATCCCTTCTCCTCTACATCCCTGATTCAGATCCCTTCTCCTGTACATCCCCGGTTCAGAACCCTTTTCCTCTACATCCCCGGTTCAGAACCCTTCTCCTCTACATCCCTGGTTCAGAACCCTTCTCCTCTACATCCCTGGTTCAGAACCCTTCTCCTCTACATCCCTGGTTCAGATCCCTTCTCCTGTACATCCCCGGTTCAGAACCCTTTTCCTCTACATCCCTGGTTCAGAACCCTTCTACTCTACATCCCTGGTTCAGAACCCTTTTCCTCTACATCCCCGGTTCAGAACCCTTCTCCTCTACATCCCCGGTTCAGAACCCTTTTCCTCTACATCCCTGGTTCAGAACCCTTTTCCTCTACATCCCTGGTTCAGAACCCTTCTCCTCTACATCCCCGGTTCAGAACCCTTCTCTTCTACATCCCTGGTTCAGATCCCTTCTCCTGTACATCCCCGGTTCAGAACCCTTTTCCTCTACATCCCTGGTTCAGAACCCTTCTACTCTACATCCCTGGTTCAGAACCCTTCTCCTCTACATCCCCGGTTCAGAACCCTTCTCTTCTACATCCCTGGTTCAGATCCCTTCTCCTGTACATCCCTGGTTCAGAACCCTTTTCCTCTACATCCCCGGTTCAGAACCCTTCTCTTCTACATCCCTGGTTCAGAACCCTTCTCCTGTTCATCCCTGGTTCAGAACCCTTTTCCTCTACATCCCTGGTTCAGAACCCTTCTCCTCTACATCCCCGGTTCAGAACCCTTCTCCTCTACATCCCCGGTTCAGAACCCTTCTCCTCTACAGCCCCGGTTCAGAACCCTTCTCCTCTACATCCCTGGTTCAGAACCCTTTTCCTCTACATCCCTGGTTCAGAACCCTTCTCCTGTACATCCCTGGTTCAGAACCCTTTTCCTCTACATCCCCGGTTCAGAACCCTTCTCCTCTACATCCCCGGTTCAGAACCCTTCTCCTCTAAAGCCCCGGTTCAGAACCCTTCTCCTCTACATCCCCGGTTCAGAACCCTTCTCTTCTACATCCCTGGTTCAGATCCCTTCTCCTGTACATCCCTGGTTCAGAACCCTTCTCCTCTACATCCCCGGTTCAGAACCCTTCTCCTCTACATCCCCGGTTCAGAACCCTTCTCCTCTACATCCCTGGTTCAGAACCCTTTTCCTCTACATCCCTGGTTCAGAACCCTTTTCCTCTACATCCCTGGTTCAGAACCCTTCTCCTCTACATCCCCGGTTCAGAACCCTTCTCTTCTACATCCCTGGTTCAGATCCCTTCTCCTGTACATCCCCGGTTCAGAACCCTTTTCCTCTACATCCCTGGTTCAGAACCCTTCTACTCTACATCCCTGGTTCAGAACCCTTCTCCTCTACATCCCCGGTTCAGAACCCTTCTCTTCTACATCCCTGGTTCAGATCCCTTCTCCTGTACATCCCTGGTTCAGAACCCTTTTCCTCTACATCCCCGGTTCAGAACCCTTCTCTTCTACATCCCTGGTTCAGAACCCTTCTCCTGTACATCCCTGGTTCAGAACCCTTTTCCTCTACATCCCTGGTTCAGAACCCTTCTCCTCTACATCCCCGGTTCAGAACCCTTCTCCTCTACATCCCCGGTTCAGAACCCTTCTCCTCTACAGCCCCGGTTCAGAACCCTTCTCCTCTACATCCCTGGTTCAGAACCCTTTTCCTCTACATCCCTGGTTCAGAACCCTTCTCCTGTACATCCCTGGTTCAGAACCCTTTTCCTCTACATCCCCGGTTCAGAACCCTTCTCCTCTACATCCCCGGTTCAGAACCCTTCTCCTCTACATCCCCGGTTCAGAACCCTTCTCCTCTACATCCCCGGTTCAGAACCCTTCTCTTCTACATCCCTGGTTCAGATCCCTTCTCCTGTACATCCCCGGTTCAGAACCCTTCTCCTCTACATCCCCGGTTCAGAACCCTTCTCCTCTACATCCCCGGTTCAGAACCCTTCTCCTCTACATCCCTGGTTCAGAACCCTTTTCCTCTACATCCCTGGTTCAGAACACTTCTCTCATCATCGTTTCTCTTCCTGACTTTGAAATAGAATTAGCTTTTGAGCGTTATGTATGAAGACATACACACACACACACACACACACACACACACACACACACACACACACACACACACACACACACACACACACACACACACACACACACACACACACACACACACACACACACACACACACACACTGTGTGAAGTATGATTTGCTTTGAGCGTTTATGTACAAAGTCTCACAGCGCTGTGATGAAAGAGAGGTTTCACAGCACCGACCTTCTGAGAGACACTGAGACAGTGACAACTGAAAAGATAGGAGGTGTGTGTGTGTGTGTCGTGCCCTCTCAGCACCTCAGAGCACTACTCCCCGCTGTTCACACTTGAAAGCCTGGAGACCAGCGTGCCATCTTCCCCTTGCAAGACCCACGCACCCCTTTTTATCTCCCCCCCGTCGGGAGAACACAGGGGTTAGAGCAGAAACCAATTAATGGAGATTAATTAAATGAAGGACTATTACAGCCACTGCTGAGACCAACAACATGTTGAGGTTTTACCAATTTGACTTCATATTCTGAAGTTTAGAGTTAAGGTTTTGGATAGGTTAAAAAAACACGACGTTTAGACATTTCATTCCGAATGGTTAAATTACGCATTAAGGTTTGGGATAGGGTTAAAAATATGACATAAAAATGAGTGTCGGCCACTGTTGCCCGTAGTGGCCGGTTTTGAAGGCAATTTCCTCAGGACATGGACAGATGTCCATTTTCAAAGTCAACCTTGAGCGATCTACCTGGCTAAAGATGTCTCAAACTGTCGTCCACTGAGAGACACACACACCTGGAGTTCAGTAGGAAAGGATACGGTACTCCCTGAATAAGGCGATATGTCAGCCATGTCCTGGAGCTCTCCACACTCTGACTTGATGAGCGACAGCCCCTCGCTCCCTCCTCCATGTTGGGGCGGAGAGCTCTGCCTGTGGTGGTGGTGGTGGGAGACAAAATGGATGCCCCCGCCCGACCCCATCTTGGTCCGCAGCCCCACAGTTTCCCTGGAGAGGTCCATGGACTCAGGGGGGGAGCGCTGGTCTTTGGGGAAACTCTGGAAGGGGTATCCCATGAGAGGGAGGGAGAAGGGGTGCCGGAAGGAGGGAGGGGAGAACCCCAGAGAGGCGGAGAGGGGGGAGGGATGGAGGGAGGGGTGGTGGGGGTAAGGAGGAGGGAGAGAGGCGTTCCTGTGTTGTGGGTCGGCGTTGGTCTTCCTGACCACTAGAGGTAGTGGTTCTGTCTGGTCGCTGGCCGTAGGGACGCTGAGACCCACGAACGAGTCCAGCGGGCTAGGAATGATGACATCGCCGAAGCATGGCAGCCTCTGGTTGGCTGAGTGGAAGATGGGGCTTTGAGAGTCAGTGGTGAGGGAGGGGGGGAAGGGAGGGAAGGAGGCCTGTGAGGCAGTGTTGGTGGCAGAGGGGGTGTTTTGGGAGCCACGGTGATGAGGATGATGTTGAAGATGATGATGGCTGGGTGGTTTGTGGTTGAACCCGTTAACCACGGTGTCGACCACCTGCGACATGGCAGAGTTCAGCTCCTGTTTCAGAGTCTCGGCTAGCTGCCTCCCCTCTGCTCGCATCGTCCCCCCTCCAACCCCTCTCTCCCCTCGGCCCCAATCACTCTCCTCCCCCCCCTCCCTCTCTCCCTCCTCTCTCTCGTCCTCCTCCCTCTCCCCATCCAAAAGGGCCTGTTCTCGGAGCAGGGCTCTGGCTCGGTCCAGAAACAGACCTGGATCGTCAAGCAACTCTGACAAGTCGCCGTGGATACGATCGGCACGGTTACGGTTGCCGTGGTGGTCCCTGTGTCTGTCCTCCAAACCGTCGGAGCGGACACTGTCCTCCGACAGGTTCCCGTCTTCCTCCTCCCCTCCTCCTCTCTCCTTCTCTCTCTCGTTCTCTCTGTTCTCCTCCTCCTCCTCCACCCCTCCTCCTCTCCCCAACTCTCTCTCGTTCTCTCTGTCCTCCTCCTCCTCCCCTCTTCCTCCTCTTTCCTCCTCCTCCTCAGTCTCAATGTCATAGATCTGATAGAACTTCTCCTGCAGCTGACGAAGTTGTTTCTGTAGAAACAATACAAACTTTTTGAAATATATATCAATCAAAAATATAAATAAATGAATTAATTAATTGCAAACAACTTCTGCAGCTGACACACAAAATGATCCCCTATATAAATACAGGAGAATATGAATACATAAATATACATGAATAACAATATATATAAAGACATATATAATACATCAATCAATTCATAAATAATCTGCACTACATACATTAAGTAATAAAGTAATTAATAAAACATATGAAATAACGCTGCTTCTGTAATATAACACATTTTGGCCGCTTTTCTACAACTCAAATAGACATATTTACAACTAGCAGTGTGTGTGTGTGTGTGTGTGTGTGTGTGTGCGTGTGTGTGTGTCTGTGTGTGTGTGTGTGTGTGCGTGCGCGTGCGTGTGTCTGTGTGTGTGTGTGTGTGTGCGTGCGCGTGCGTGTGCGTGTCTGTGTGTGTGTGTGTGTGCGTGCGCGCGCGTGTCTGTCTGTGTGTGTGTGTGTGTTCATCCCCTTACCTGCATATCCTCTAGCTGTAGTTTGAGTTGTCGTCTCTCCTCTTGTCTCTGCTCCTGTCTGACACACACCAGCTGAGTAAAGGACTGCTGTTGCTGCTGGGGGAGACGCTGCTTTCTCTTGTTCTCCCTGTACCCCTCTCCTCTAGTCTCCCCCAGGCTCTCCCTGTACCCCTCTCCTTTAGTCTCCCCCAGGCTCTCCTTGTACTCCTCCCCTCTCCCTCTAGATAGAGACCCAGGGCTGGGAGACTGCAATGGGGGATAGTCCCGTTCCCTCTCCCTTTCCCTGTTCTCTCTTCTCACCCTCTCGTTCCCTGTCTCTCCTTCCCTGTCCCTTTCTCCAGGCCGGAGGGCAGGCGGAGCAACGCAGGGGGAATGGCTCATGCTCCGGATAATGTTCTCCACCCTGGCCCGTTTGGCACGCAGGTGCTCGTCTGTGAGGCGCTCCAGGTCCAGAGAGGTGAGCGGGGGATGAGGAGGAAGGGGGGGGCGGCCAAATGGGGGTAGGCAGGGGGAGGAAGGGGAGGGAGAGAGGGCGAGGGGGCTGTCTCTGTCTCTGGAGGAGTTACTGCAGACGTCCTCAGCTTGGAGATCTGACCCAGCGCTGGAGAGACCTCCACTACCCTGGAAGAAAAGGAACGGATGGATAGATAGATGGAGTTAGTCAATCACTCTGAGTAATCTAATCCCGCATGGGATTATAAGATTATTAACTATTAACTTTGTTTAAATAAGAATGTGTGTGTGTGTGTGTACAGTGTGTGTACAGTGTGTGTGTGTGTGTGTGTACAGTGTGTACAGTGTGTACAGTGTGTGTGTGTGTGTGTGTGTGTGTGTGTGTGTGTGTGTGTGTGTGTGTGTGTGTGTGTGTGTGTGTGTGTGTACAGTGTGTGTATACAGTGTGTGTGTACAGTGTGTGCATGTGTGTGTGTACAGTGTGTGTGTGTACAGTGTGTGTGTGTGTACAGTGTGTACAGTGTGTGTGTACAGTGTGTGTGTGTGTACCTGGAAGCCTCCCTCTCTGTCTCCATTCTTCCCCATGTTACTCTTCAGCAGTTGAGAGATGATGGTGGTGCCAGGGAAAGGCATCATGGCGTCTTCGTACGAGTTCGCTCGCTTCAGAAGCTTCCGGAGAACATTTGACTTCGCTCCGTCCCCATTGGACCCACCATAGCTGTGAGGGACCAATGAGCAGTCTCCGTCTTGCTTGGGGCCGTGGGATTGGTTCATGGCGTTGAGTAGGAGGGTCTCTCTTGCTCTGGAAAACACTACACTTCCCAGAGTCCTCTTCACCCCGATGTCCACGCGGCGCCGCTTCGTCTGTCTGCTTAGGGATGAGGCATGGTCAGGCATCCTCGAGGGGCAGCTAAAGTGACATATCGAAGGGTCCTGACAGACAGGTGCACCTGGATTGATAGAGAAAGGACATTTAAAAAACAACAAACATAATTTAAAGGTAGTTTCGTTTATTGGTCATTCAGCGGTTATTACGGACAAAGAAAAAAACGTTAATATGGTCTTTCAAGAGACCCTTATATCTGACGAATGATACCAGACGGATCTACCTGTAACCAAAAAGTGTTTTCCTTTTTGGGGACAAACAACGAGACTTTTCTTTCTAAGAGCGTACAACCTATTGAGCCGTTACAGTTTTCTATTCACAGCTCCTCTGAGTTCTCCATAACTACTCAGTTAATTGAAACCATTTGATTGGTGTAAGGAATAAAGTGGAAAGACTCTCTTAAACACAGCTAAGGGAAGATGTTTCGGGAGCGGAGCAGAATTAGTATTTTTTGTTTAGGGGGTGCAGAATGTTATTTTTTGGCCCGCGCTACAGACTATATGGGTCTGTTAATACAGGACTAGTAAAGACCCAGTGATACAGACTATATGTGTCTGTTAATACAGGACTAGTAAAGACCCAGTGATACAGACTATATGGGTCTGTTAATACAGGACTAGTAAAGACCCAGTGATACAGACTATATGGGTCTGTTAATACAGGACTAATACAGGACTAGTAAAGACCTAGTGATACAGACTATATGGGTCTGTTAGTACAGGACTAGTAAAGGCCTAGTGATACAGACTATATGGGTCTGTTAATACAGGACTAGTAAAGACCCAGTGATACAGACTATATGGGTCTGTTAATACAGGACTAATACAGGACTAGTAAAGACCCAGTGATACAGACTATATGGGTCTGTTAATACAGGACTAGTAAAGACCCAGTGATACAGACTATATGTGTCTGTTAATACAGGACTAGTAAAGACCCAGTGATACAGACTATATGGGTCTGTTAATACAGGACTAGTAAAGACCCAGTGATACAGACTATATGGGTCTGTTAATACAGGACTAATACAGGACTAGTAAAGACCTAGTGATACAGACTATATGGGTCTGTTAATACAGGACTAATACAGGACTAGTAAAGACCCAGTGATACAGACTATATGGGTCTGTTAATACAGGACTAATACAGGAC
>NC_052321.1:4031337-4036337 GCF_016432855.1 Salvelinus namaycush
ACACGCGCGCGCGCATGTGAGTGTGCAGGAAAGGTTACTTACTCCGTAACGTCAGATGTGAAAATGTAGCTTCTTAGCAAATAGTGAAATACAGAAAACAGAGTCGGTCGTTCACAGGTATGATGAATATTGTAATTTCTCTGGACAGCCGAGAGAGAAAGAGAGAGAGAGAGAGAGGTAGCTCTTTTGCGCCACTCTCCTTCAGAGCAGGGAAATGTTAGTTGAGTTGTTTCTCTCACGACGGTCGGACTGCTAGTCTCATGCTGAAGCGGCTCGTAGAGCAACAAGAATCACTTAAAGACGCCGGGAGGCTAAAGGGATGCGCGAAGACACGGGCTGCGTCATCAGCAGGAGTGATGCAAAGTCCTCACCTGACCAATAAGAAACGTCCGCCGGATTTGAGAAGGAACACAAAAACGCCTTTAACTTCACACCGGAGAACATGGAGAGGAGACCGGTCCAGCGAACAAACCCAGTCCCTCATGCTATAGAGAGACAGGGGGAAATGCGTAAGGAGATGGGCATTTTACTAATCTATTGGATTTAGGGTATCTCTTATTGCTAGGTATAGAATAATGGTTGGTCAACACATTGGATTTAATCTGAAACATCCAACATTTTGTCGTTTGATATGATACCCTATTTATCTATAGGCCTATTTAATTACAATTGAGTCACTTTTCTTAAATTTCTCCTCGCGCGTCGGTCACAATGAGTGAAAACAGTTTTGTTTATATGCGTAATAAGACCGCTGTGTAGGCTATATGAGACGGTTTGTCCTGACAGTACTGATCTGGGGGACCTCTTGTACCTTTGGAGAAAGATAAAACAGAATAGAATAGAATATATAAAAGCACAATTAAAACATGGAGTCATTATCAGTTTCCTTGCCACTGCAAAGCACTTTGTGACACGTGTTTTTAGTGTGAAAATGACTAAATAAAATGTTATTTTGATTGAATAGCGAACATGGCCGTTTGTCTTTCCGTGTCTCCATTGGCGGCGCGCACCACGGCTCCGACAAGAAGGACAGAAAACTATTTCGTTTAGTTTATGTAACATGTACATTATAAAGCCTGCATGGTTTAGAAGTTATTTATAAAACTACAAAATGGATTTGACATATTTAAACCTAGGACATAGGAGTACCACAATTGATAGAAAAAGAATTGCTCAAAATCTTGAAATTTGACTGTGCGTAAAGTTAGCCAATGTTATACCTGCATTTTAAGGTTCGGTGTTTGATGTTTAATTCTTCTGTAGGTCAATGACAAATAATACAACATTTGTTAACATTTGACCTTATTTACAAACTCTGAACAAATGTTTTACTTTGATAAAATATAAATTCATATCCCTCTGAGGGGCCATAGAAATGGATGGAGAGTGTTTAGTGAATAAACGGACAACTGTCGAGAAAATTGGTATAATTGCGATGTAGCATATAGGCTATTTATCATCTTGTACATTGCAAGTAGTCTATGAGCACGGTTACATTCACACAACAATACGATAATTGTGGATAGTCAGATTTATATAATAGCTTGTTTAAAACGTGTACATGCTGTTTACATGGACACATCTGAATTGAGGCTACTGGTGGAACTTTTGATTCATGCAGAAAATCGCCAATCAAAATAAACATTCTACCACAGTGACCATGCTATTTTTTGTGAAACCTTTTTTGACTCTTGAGTTTGGACATTCAGTTTTTCCCGAACTCACTTCACAAAAGATGGAGGCTTGCGCTACGGTTGCTGTCACATGCACAAATGAAACAACACACCCGCTGGAACTTTTTACATGTCCTAATCATTCGAAAGATTGCTCAGATTACCAGGTGTTTTAATCGGCGTATGCTCACTTCGATTTTAACTTTTACACCGATTAAGATAAGCAGAGTAAGGTGTTAACATGACAATTTCCATACTCGGCCTTCTGACATAACGAGTTTAATATCGAATTATTAGTGTGCAAGTAAACATACTCTATGTTCTCATAATGTAGGCCTACTCAATCAGAGCTTTTCCGGGATTTTCATGTGCTGGAATCTCTTCAATACCCCTATGCGCGTGTCACATGTCTATGCGTAATAGGCTACGTAAAACTCAAATGATTGTATTAGTGATATATAGTTGTTTATAGTTGTTTATAACATAAGTTATGTGATGAATCCATTGGAGACAGAACGCCTATCGTGTTGAGGAATCTACACCACAGGCAGAATTCAAGCCAAGCACGTCATCCAATCATGTTCCTCATAGGCCACATATGAGTGTCGGAATTCAGGTCATCCGACGGAAGGGGGAAATTCCCCCCGGAATATTAACAGTAATTACAATTTAATTGGCATCTCTGGGGAACCATTTTATAAATGGTTCATTATGACTCGCTCCCTTTACGGTATTGCAATACCACGATATTTGAAATCATTTATTCAAATGCAATTGGGTACAATAAGTGTATCTTTGATTTATGATAAAAGATAGGCAAACATTTATATATATATATAAAAATAAATTCAACGAGGGACTAACTCCTGAAAACTCTATCAGGACAGAGTTTGAATAATTAGTATAATTAATTAGTATAACTTTATTCTTTATTGTTTTATGCTATAGCCTACACTATCCACGATTTTCTCCCTCGATATTTCACCGAATTAAGTAGGCCATGACATTACATTACGTCGGTTCAGTGCTCTGTTTTGGAACTATGATCTACAGGCCTATGAATTTGACATGTGGTCAAAGTAGACCTTGTTTATTTTTGTTGTTGTTGCGGTATCCTATCCCCTTCTCCTAACCGGACACAGTTATAACGCACCGGGAGAAGACTGCGTTGACCTTTCAACTCATCCGGACAGAGATGTGTGGTCACCCATGTGGCAGACCCTGCCATGACAACCAACCTTCTGACCGGTTTAAAAAAAATAATCCGTTATTAGATTGTGATCCAAATATTGTGATTGTGATTAGATTGTGATCATTAAAAGTTGGAATAATTAAAATAATATATTATTCACCAATGTAGGCTGAAATGGTAAGTCTTCTTTAATTAATTTATAATAATGTAATGATTTAGGATATTATAATGGTTCGCTTGTTAACTGCGTATTAATTTCTTCTAAACTCGCTGCATTGGAAAGCATCCTTTTATCAACCCTCATCTATTGACGATTTTCACTTTAGGCATCGTTTTTTTGGGGGAAATATTGGGTGTCATCTCTGTGTAACTGTGTCATCTCTGAGTTGCCGCTCGCTGACACAGTTACACAGAGATGACACAGTTACACAGAGATGACACAGTTACACAGGAAATGTCTTATAAGCGAAACATAACACCCCGTTCATAGACAACGGAATTCTTCATGACAGTCAGATCTCTCTGTCTCTGTCTCTGTCTCTGTCTCTCTCGCTCTGTCTCTCTGTCTCTGTCTCTGCGTCTCTCTCTTTGTTTTTGTCTCTCTGTCTCTGTCTCTCTGTCTCTCTGTCTCTGTGTCTCTGTCTCTGTCTCTCTGTCTGTCTCTGTCTTTCTGTCTTTGTCTCTCTGTCTCTGTCGCTGTCTCTGTATCTCTGTGTCTCTCTCTCTCTCTCTGTCTGTCTCTGTCACTCTGTCTTTGTTTCTCTGTCTCTCTGCCTCTCTCTCTCTGTCTCTCTGTCTCTCTCTCTCTCTCTCTCTTATTTTCATTACTACCACTATAGCGGTAAGGTGTAATATAGGTGTGTGTTATTAATCACATTTCTACAGCATATTAACTTCATAGCCAATAGGTGTGGTGTTGACACATTGTGCAGTCAGTAGCCTATAAGCCTGTGTCACAGAATGTCATATTGTCTGCTACAGTCGTTAAAGGGATAGTACACTCAAAATAACTACATGTTTTCCACTTGGCTGATTCACACAGTATGAACGGTATGCCACACCTTGCTCTGGTTAGGCCACACCTTGCTCTGGTTAGGCCACACCTTGCTCTGGTTAGGTGTTGCCCCTATTTTGCCATAATCTTAACATCATATAAAGATTTGATGATCATGAAGTGCATGAATATTACTGACTTTATTAAAAATAAACAATGTTGTTACACTGAGCGGTGTCTAGTCTGATTGGTTCTGCAATGCCACCACTGGGATGCTTGCTATTTGGTATCGGGGACTGCAGATGGATAGTAGCTGTTAGCTTAATCTGGTGCGAAACATTGTTTCTCAGTGTACTGAGACTTGGGTTTTTATTGAACGTTGTCCCTATCTAAATAAACTCTATCTAAATTAAACACAAATAAATAAATGAGACGGTATTAGATATTAGTAACGCAGACGGAGGATCCAAAGATACTGCAGGGAGACGGAGAGACGGCGAGATAGAGAGATGGAGAGATGGAGAGACAGAGAGATGGAGAGATGGAGAGACAGAGAGATGGAGAGATGGAGAGATGGAGAGATAGAAACACGGAGATAAGAAGAGATGGAGAGACGGATAGACAGAGAGACGGAGAGATGGAGAGATGGAGGGACAGAGAGACGGAGAGATGGAGAGATGGAGAGATGGAGAGACGGAGAGACGGAGAGATGGAGAGATGGAGAGATAGAGAGACAGAGAGATGAGAGACGGAGAGACGAAGAGACAGAGACATGGAGAGACGGAGAGACAGAGATAGAGAGACAGAGAGATGAGAGACGGAGAGACGAAGAGATGGTGAGATGTGGATGGTTTTAAATGTCACTACTGTAAACAGAGTCCTTCCCATTCACTTGCTGAGTGTTAATACATCATGTCATTTTCATGTTTGCACGTATTTTACACAGTGGGCAAACAAAGACAACATGACACAACAAGAAAACACTGTCAGTGATATGTGGATCCAGTCTGACAGTAATGTATGGCAGTCAGTCTCAATCACACTTTGAGTCAAATAACAAGGAACCATGAACCGTAATTACACCTTATTATCAAGCTAGGACAGGTCTTTATGTGGAATCAGGTACAAATGGAAGGATGGA
>NC_052321.1:4041337-4051337 GCF_016432855.1 Salvelinus namaycush
CGGGTCCGCTGGCAGGATAGACTGGTGGTTTGGGTCTAAGTCCTGGCATGGTGCTGTGCCCTGGTCCTTCTGCCCTCCACCCACTCACAACCCCTCTCTCAGCAGCAGTACAAACCCCTTGTCCTGGCTACACTCAACAACCCCACATCCCCCTGCTGGCCCCTGGTGGAGGTCTTGAGGTGGAGGGGCAGTGAAGTGGAGAGGGCTGAGAGGGGAACAATGCTATCGGAGCGCTGGCGTCCGTCCTCCTGACCCCTCCCCCAGGTAACAAACACACACAGCTCAGGGTTCCGCGTTGGTTTTTGTGTGTTTGTTTTCATTTATCGCTGATTGTCACACAGACAGAAGGAGGAAAAGAGGAAAAACAACAGACTAACTGACAGAGAGAGAATTAATGTAGAGAAAAAGGGACAGAGAGACGGAGAGAGAGACAGAGAGACGGAGAGAGAGGGGGGAGAGGGATAAAAAGAGGGATGAAAAGAGAAAGCCAAACAAACAGAGAAGGACAAACATAGACAGAGAGAGAGAGAGAAAGGGGGGAGATAGAGAGAGAGCGAAAAGGGAGGGAGAGAGAGACAGGAAGAGAGAAAGAAAGAGAGAGAGAGAGAGAGAATGGAGAGAGAGAGAAAGAGAGGGAGAAGGGAGAGAGAGAGAAAGAGAGGGAGAAGGGAGAGAGAGAGAGAAGGGAGAGAGAGAGAGAAAGAGAGGGAGAAGGGAGAGAGAAAGAAAGAGAGAGAGAGAGAAAGAAAGAAAGAAAGAAAGAGAGGGAGAAGGGAGAGAGAGAGAGAGAGAAAGAGAGGGAGAAGGGAGAGAGAAAGAGAGGGAGGAGGGAGAGAGAAAGAGAGGGAGAGAGGGAGAGAGAGCGAGAGTAGAGGTAGTGGTGTTTTATCAGCGTGTTGGCCAGAGCGATAGCGACATTGTCAGAACCTCTTGGTCCCCACGGAGGGAAAATCAACATGCTTGTTTGGAATAGGTTCATTAACGCTCAACACCGGAGCCAAAAACAGTACAACACAGCTAGATAAAGGAGGGAAAAAACTGAGAGGGGAAACAGAAAGGCTGAAAAAAAAACCTAGAGGTTGAAAAACAGAATGTGTGAAAAAGAGAAAGGCTGAAAAAATAGGACATTTTTCTTCCTCTTTTATACACATGAACCTTTTCTTTCCCTTCCTGGTTGGACAGCTATTGAGAGAGAGAGAGAGACAGTTGGATATTTCTGGGGACAAGAGATGTCAACATATTTAAAATACATCTATATTTGATAGAGGTTTATAACTATCCCCTTAGCCGTAGTGGTGTAAACAGCACTAGATTGGACTGGGACAGAGAAATAAAGAGTTGTACTAAAATGAATTTAAATTGTTTTGTCCTAAACTCTGGACTGCTGTCTGTAGTCATTAGTTTCTACTGTTGTCCTGCTGTCTGTAGTCATTAGTTTCTACTGTTGTCCTGCTGTCTGTAGTCATTAGTTTCTACTGTTGTCCTGCTGTCTGTAGTCATTAGTTTCTACTGTTGTCCTGCTGTCTGTAGTCATTCGTTTCTACTGTTGTCCTGCTGTCTGTAGTCATTAGTTTCTACTGTTGTCCTGCTGTCTGTAGTCATTAGTTTCTACTGTTGTCCTGCTGTCTGTAGTCATTAGTTTCTACTGTTGTCCTGCTGTCTGTAGTCATTCGTTTCTACTGTTGTCCTGCTGTCTGTAGTCATTCGTTTCTACTGTTGTCCTGCTGTCTGTAGTCGTTCGTTTCTACTGTTGTCCTGCTGTCTGTAGTCGTTCGTTTCTACTGTTGTCCTGCTGTCTGTAGTCATTCGTTTCTACTGTTGTCCTGCTGTCTGTAGTCATTAGTTTCTACTGTTGTCCTGCTGTCTGTAGTCATTCGTTTCTACTGTTGTCCTGCTGTCTGTAGTCATTAGTTTCTACTGTTGTCCTGCTGTCTGTAGTCATTAGTTTCTACTGTTGTCCTGCTGTCTGTAGTCATTAGTTTCTACTGTTGTCCTGCTGTCTGTAGTCATTAGTTTCTACTGTTGTCCTGCTGTCTGTAGTCATTAGTTTCTACTGTTGTCCTGCTGTCTGTAGTCATTAGTTTCTACTGTTGTCCTGCTGTCTGTAGTCATTAGTTTCTACTGTTGTCCTGCTGTCTGTAGTCATTAGTTTCTACTGTTGTCCTGCTGTCTGTAGTCATTAGTTTCTACTGTTGTCCTGCTGTCTGTAGTCATATTCGTTTCTACTAGTTGTCCTGCTGTCTGTAGTCATTAGTTTCTACTGTTGTCCTGCTGTCTGTAGTCATTAGTTTCTACTGTTGTCCTGCTGTCTGTAGTCATTAGTTTCTACTGTTGTCCTGCTGTCTGTAGTCATTAGTTTCTACTGTTGTCCCTGCTGTCTGAGTCCTAGTTTCTACCTGTTGTTCCTGCTGCTGTAGTCATTAGTTCTTCTACTGTTTGTCCTGACTGTCTGTAGTCATTAGTATTCTACTGTTGTCCTGCTGTCTGTAGTCATTAGTTTCTACTGTTGTCCTGCTGTCTGTAGTCAGTTAGTTTCCTACTGTTGTCCTGCTGTCTGTAGTCATTAGTTTCTACTGTTGGCCTGCTGTCTGTAGTCATTAGTTTCTACTGTTGTCCTGCTGTCTGTAGTCATTAGTTTCTACTGTTGTCCTGCTGTCTGTAGTCATTAGTTTCTACTGTTGTCCTGCTGTCTGTAGTCATTAGTTTCTACTGTTGTCCTGCTGTCTGTAGTCATTAGTTTTCTACTGTTGTCCTGCTGTCTGTAGTCATTAGTTTCTACTGTGTCCTGCTGTCTGTAGTCATTAGTTTCTACTGTTGTCCTGCTGTCTGTAGTCATTAGTTTCTACTGTTGTCCTGCTGTCTGTAGTCATTAGTTTCTACTGTTGTCCTGCTGTCTGTAGTCATTAGTTTCTACTGTTGTCCTGCTGTCTGTAGTCATTAGTTTCTACTGTTGTCCTGCTGTCTGTAGTCATTAGTTCTACTGTTGTCCTGCTGTCTGTAGTCATTAGTTTCTACTGTTGTCCTGCTGTCTGTAGTCATTAGTTTCTACTGTTGTCCTGCTGTCTGTAGTCATTAGTTTCTACTGTTGTCCTGCTGTCTGTAGTCATTAGTTTCTACTGTTGTCCTGCTGTCTGTAGTCATTAGTTTCTACTGTTGTCCTGCTGTCTGTAGTCATTAGTTTCTACTGTTGTCCTGCTGTCTGTAGTCTACGTTGTCCTGCTGTCTGTAGTCATTATTTTCTACTGTTGTCCTGCTGTCTGTAGTCATTAGTTTCTACTGTTGTCCTGCTGTCTGTAGTCATTAGTTTCTACTGTTGTCCTGCTGTCTGTAGTCATTAGTTTCTACTGTTGTCCTGCTGTCTGTAGTCATTAGTTTCTACTGTTGTCCTGCTGTCTGTAGTCATTAGTTTCTACTGTGTACCTGCTGTCTGTAGTCATTAGTTTCTACTGTTGTCCTGCTGTCTGTAGTCATTAGTTTCTACTGTGTCCTGCTGTCTGTAGTCATTCGTTTCTACTGTTGTCCTGCTGTCTGTAGTCATTCGTTTCTACTGTTGTCCTGCTGTCTGTAGTCATTCGTTTCTACTGTTGTCCTGCTGTCTGTAGTCATTAGTTTCTACTGTTGTCCTGCTGTCTGTAGTCATTAGTTCTACTGTTGTCCTGCTGTCTGTAGTCATGAGTTTCTACTGTTGTCCTGCTGTCTGTAGTCATAGTTTCTACTGTTGTCCTGCTGTCTGTAGTCATTAGTTTCTACTGTTGTCCTGCTGTCTGTAGTCATTAGTTTCTACTGTTGTCCTGCTGTCTGTAGTCATTAGTTTCTACTGTTGTCCTGCTGTCTGTTATCTGGTCCTCCCTGATGCTGACACACTTTCAGTCCATAGAAATGCATCCAGTATTTGTTTGTTAATTTAGCAAAACTTTACTTTTATTTAATTGGATTTGGAACCAAGCACACCAATAATTACAATCACCATATAGTGTAGATAATATAGTGTAACATTATGTAAAGGTTTGGCGCAGTTTAGCTCTCACTATTTATTAGATTGTTTTTCTATGGAAAATAAATCATTTATCACTAAAACGTATAGCTGTCATGCAACATGCCGACACACGAGCACAGCGGCTGTGACAAGAGAGAGACTACACCTTGTTATGCAAATAAACAGCAGTTCAAATGCTATTACTTTATACTTATATTTAAAGGAGCAGTTGCAGTTATAAAATGTGGTTTAACTGTTTTAAACAACAACATTTATTTCCATATTATGAGGTCGAAATTACATTCTGAAATTGTGAAAATGACTATAATGTCCTTATTGTGTAAAGAGCTGTTTGCAAATAATAAATGCCTGCAGCCCGGTAAAGTGGGATGGACTTTCCAGCCCACATTATGATGTCACAATGCGATTTGATTATAATAGACCAATGGCTGTTCATCTGGTTAAGGGGATGGGATTTAGACAATCCTATCAGCCAATCAAGGCTGTGTATGTAAATACCTTGGAATGAATTTCCTAACGGCCACAGGATCAAACTGAACGTTCAACATATTTTGAAAATATATTTTTGGAATTAGTTTCATTAACGAAACACAATACAGTGATGAATTAGACATACAGTGATTATTTGAAAATACAACTACAAAGACTACAGGCATGGACACCTAAACCTTTATTTAAGCAGGGAAGTCCCATTGAGACCAAAGTCTCTTTTTCAAGGGAGCAATGCGTTGCAAAAATGCAACAAGTACAAACAAAGTACATAATATCGAACCGGTGATAGAAATGACTTGCAGACAAACCAAAGCCCTGCTAGTAATTAAGATCCTAATAATGGGTTTACCATGTTCATTCTGTATTCTATATTAGTAATTAGCTGACTAAAAGTCCTGTCAGGATCAAGTTAATGGGATACATCCTTTACTACAGACATCAGAGTCATCATGTTTATACAGTAGGTAATACTATACTACAGACATCAGAGTCATCATGTTTATACAGTAGGATACTAATAAGACATCAGAGTCATCATGTTTATACAGTAGGTAATACTTTTACTACACTCAGAGTCATCTGTTTATACAGTAGGTAATACTATACTACAGACATCGAGTCATCATGTTTTACAGTAGGTAACTTTACTACAGACATCAGTCATCATGTTTATAATACTATACTACAGACGTCATGTTTATAATACTATACTACAGACATCAGAGTCATCATGTTTATACAGTAGGTAATACTATACTACAGACATCAGAGTCATCATGTTTATACTACTATACTACAGACATCAGAGTCATCATGTTTATACAGTAGGTAATACTATACTACAGACATCAGAGTCATCATGTTTATACAGTAGGTAATACTATACTACAGACATCAGAGTCTCACATGTTTATACAGTAGGTAATACTTTACTACAGACATCAGTCATCATGTTTATACAGTAGGTAATACTATACTACAGACATCAGAGTCATCATGTTTATACTACTATACTACAGACATCAGAGTCATCATGTTTATACAGTAGGTAATACTTTACTACAGACATCAGAGTCATCATGTTTATACAGTAGGTAATACTATCTACAGACATCAGAGTCATCATGTTTATACAGTAGGTAATACTTTACTACAACATCAGAGTCATCATGTTTATACAGTAGTAATACATACTACAGACATCAGAGTCATCATGTTTATACACATACTACAGACATCAGAGTCATCATGTTTATACAGTAGGTAATACCTATACTACAGACACAGAGTCATCATGTTTATACAGTAGGTAATACTTATACTACATACAGAAGTCATCATGTTTATACTACATAACTACAGACAGAGTCATCATGTTTATACTACTATACTACAGACAGAGTCATCATGTTTATACTACTATACTACAGACAGAGTCATCATGTTTATACTACTATACTACAGACATCAGAGTCATCATGTTTATACTACTATACTACAGACATCAGAGTCATCATGTTTATACAGTAGGTAATACTATACTACAGACATCAGAGTCATCATGTTTATACAGTAGGTAATACTATACTAACAGACATCAGTCATCATGTTTATACTACTATACTACAGACACTCAGAGTCATCATGTTTATCGTAGTAATACTTACTACAGACATCAAGTCATCATGTTATACAGTAGGTAATACTATACTACAGACATCAGAGTCATCATGTTTATACAGTAGGTAATACTATACTACAGACATCAGAGTCATCATGTTTATACAGTAGGTAATACTATACTACAGACATCAGAGTCATCATGTTTATACAGTAGGTAATACTTATACAGACATCAGAGTCATCATGTTTATACAGTAGGTAATACTATACTACAGACATCAGAGTCATCATGTTTATACAGTAGGTAATACTATACTACAGACATCAGAGTCATCATGTTTATACAGTAGGTAATACTTTACTACAGACATCAGTCATCATGTTTATACAGTAGGTAATACTATACTACAGACATCAGAGTCATCATGTTTATACAGTAGGTAATACTTTACTACAGACATCAGAGTCATCATGTTTATACAGTAGGTAATACTTTACTACAGACATCAGAGTCATCATGTTTATACAGTAGGTAATACTATACTACAGACATCAGAGTCATCATGTTTATACAGTAGGTAATAATATACTACAGACATCAGAGTCATCATGTTTATACAGTAGGTAATTACTATCTACAGACATCAGATCATCATGTTTATACTACTATACTACAGACATCAGAGTCATCATTTATACAGTATGTAATACTTTTACTACAGACATCAGAGTCATCATGTTTATACAGTAGGTAATACTATACTACAGACATCAGAGTCATCATGTTTATACAGTAGGTAATACTATACTACAGACATCAGAGTCATCATGTTTATACAGTAGGTAATACTATACTACAGACATCAGTCATCATGTTTATACTACTATACTACAGACATCAGAGTCATCATGTTTATACAGTAGGTAATACTATACTACAGACATCAGAGTCATCATGTTTATACAGTAGGTAATACTTTACTACAGACATCAGAGTCATCATGTTTATACAGTAGGTAATACTATACTACAGACATCAGTCATCATGTTTATACAGTAGGTAATACTTTACTACAGACATCAGTCATCATGTTTATACAGTAGGTAATACTATACTACAGACATCAGAGTCATCATGTTTATACAGTAGGTAATACTATACTACTAACATCAGAGTCATCATGTTTAACAGTAGGTAATACTTACTACGACATCAGTCATCATGTTTATACAGTAGTAATACTTTACTACAGACATCAGAGTCCCATGTTTATACAGTAGGTATACTATCTAGACATCAGAGTCATCATGTTTATACAGTAGGTAATACTATACTATACATCAGCAAGTCATCATGTTTATACAGTAGGTAATACTATACTACAGCACCTCAGGAGTCATCATGTTTATACGTAGTAACTTACACGACATCAGAGTCATCATGTTTATACAGTAGGTAAACTATATACAGACATCAGAGTCTCATGTTATAACAGTAGGTAATACTATACTACAGACATCAGAGTCATCATGTTTATACAGTAGGTAATACTATACTACAGACATCAGAGTCATCATGTTTTTATTACAGTAGGTATACTATACTACAGACATCAGAGTCATCATGTTTTATACAGGTAGGTAATACTTTACTACGAATCAGTTCATCATGTTTATACAGTAGGTAATACTTTACTACAGACATCAGTCATCATGTTTATACAGTAGGTAATACTATACTACAGACATCAGAGTCATCATGTTTATAATACTACACTACAGACATCAGAGTCATCATGTTTATACAGTAGGTAATACTATACTACAGACATCAGAGTCATCATGTTTATACAGTAGGTAATAATATACTACAGACATCAGAGTCATTCATGTTTACAGTAGGTAATACTATACTACAGACATCAGAGTCATCATGTTTATACTACTATACTACAGACATCAGAGTCATCATGTTTATACAGTAGGTAATACTATACTACAGACATCAGAGTCATCATGTTTATACAGTAGGTAATACTATACTACAGACATCAGAGTCATCATGTTTATACAGTAGGTAATACTATACTACAGACATCAGAGTCATCATGTTTATACAGTAGGTATACTATACTAGTACATCAGAGTCATCATGTTTATAAGTAGGTAATACTTTACTACGACATAGTCATCATGTTTATACAGTAGGTAATACTATACTACAGACATCAGAGTCATCATGTTTATACAGTAGGTAATACTAGACTACAGACAAGTCATCATGTTTATACAGTAGTAATACTAATACTACATACATCAGAGTCATCATGTTTATACGTAGGTATACTTACTACAGACTCAGGTTCATGTTTACAGTAGTAATACTATACTACAGACATCAGATCATCATGTTTATACAGTAGGTAATAATATACTACAGACATAGAGTCATCATGTTTATACAGTAGGTAATACTATACTACAGACATCAGAGTCATCATGTTTATACAGTAGGTAATACTATACTACAGACATTAGAGTCATCATGTTTATACAGTAGGTAATACTTTACTACAGACATCAGAGTCATCATGTTTATAATACTATACTACAGACATCAGTCATCATGTTTATACAGTAGGTAATACTTTACTACAGACATCAGAGTCATCATGTTTATACTACTATACTACAGACATCAGTCATCATGTTTATACAGTAGGTAATACTATACTACAGACATCAGAGTCATCATGTTTATACAGTAGGTAATACTTTACTACAGACTAAAGTCATCATGTTTATACAGTAGGTAATACTATACTACAGACATCAGAGTCATCATGTTTATACAGTAGGTAATACTATACTACAGACATCAGAGTCATCATGTTTATACAGTAGGTAATACTATACTACAGACATCAGAGTCATCATGTTTATACAGTAGGTAATACTTTACTACAGACATCAGAGTCATCATGTTTATACAGTAGGTAATACTTTACTACAGACATCAGATTGATATATTTTTTAAGGTCATTGAAACATTACCAGACACCATGAACTATTTGTAATAATTAATTTATCAAGACTCTAACAATTCCCCAACAACTACTTAATGCACTCAAATCTAAGTGAAGGGATAGAATACAATAAGAATATGTACATATAAATATATGGATGGGCCATGACCGACCGGCATAGATGAGATGCAATAGATGGTATAAAATACAGTACATACGTCTGGGATGAGTAGTAAACATCATTATTAAAGTGGGATTAATAAAGTGACTAGTGATCCCCCTCTTTGTCCCCCTCTCTGCTCTGTCTCTGTCCCCGTCTCTGCCCCCCTCTCTGTCCCCCTCTATTTCCCCCTCTGTTTCCGTCTCTTTCCCCTTCTCTGTCCCCCTCTCTGTCCCCCTAACCAAAGGTGTCCATGCCATGTTCTAGGGGTATCATGTCATTGGACACTCAGTGGGCGCTCCCAGAGTCACCATGGGGGATGGGAGGATGGAAGCTTGGAGGGAGGGAGGGAGGGAGGGAGAAAGGGATGGAGGGAGAGGACCAGTCTGACCTGAAGCTTGTCAGTATCCATTTGTAAAATAGGAAGAGAGGAGGAGAGAGAGAGACAGTCAGAAAGAGAGAGAGACAGTCAGAAAGAGAGAGAGACAGTCAGAAAGAGAGAGCGATAGAAAGAGAGACAGAAAGAGAGACAGTCAGAAAGAGAGAGAGACAGTCAGAAAGAAAGAGAGACAGTCAGAAAGAGAGAGAGAGACAGTCAGAAAGAGAGAGAGACAGAAAGAGAGAGAGACAGTCAGAAATAGACAGTCAGAAAGATTGATACAGTCAGAAAGAGAGAGAGAGACAGAAAGAGAGAGAGACAGT
>NC_052321.1:4056337-4061337 GCF_016432855.1 Salvelinus namaycush
ATAGAGTGGTGTATGGTGTTGATAGTGTGTATAGTGTGTGTAGTGTGTTGTGTTATGGTGTGTATAGTGTGTTGGGTGTTATAGTGTGTTGTGTGTCTGTTGTGTTGGTGTGTATAGTGTGTATAGTGTGTATAGTGTGTATAGTGTGTATAGTGTGTATAGTGTGTATAGTGTGTACAGTGTGTATAGTGTGTATGGTGTGTATGGTGTATGGTGTGTATGGTGTGTTGAGTGTGTATAGTGTGTATTGTGTGTATGGTGTGTATAGGTTATGGTGTGTATAGTGTGTATGGTGTGTATAGGTTATGGTGTGTATAGTGTGTATGGTGTGTATGGTGTGTATAGTGTGTATGGTGTATGGTGTGTTGAGTGTGTGTGGTGTGTATAGTGTGTATGGTGTGTATAGGTTATGGTGTGTATAGTGTGTATGGTGTGTATGGTGTGTATGGTATGTATGGTATGTATGGTGTGTATAGTGTGTATAGTGTGTATGGTGTGTATGGTGTGTATGGTGTATGGTGTGTATGGTGTGTTGAGTGTGTATAGTGTGTATGGTGTGTATAGTGTGTATGGTGTATGGTGTGTTGAGTGTGTATGGTGTGTATAGTGTGTATATGTATGGTGTGTATAGTGTGTATGGTGTATGGTGTGTATAGTGTGTTGAGTGTGTGTGGTGTGTATAGTGTGTATGGTGTATGGTGTGTATAGTGTGTATGGTGTATGGCGTGTATAGTGTGTATGGTGTATGATGTGTATAGGTTATGGTGTGCATAGGTTATGGTGTGTATGGTGTATGGTGTGTATAGGTTATGGTGTGTATAGGTTATGGTGTGTATAGGTTATGGTGTGTATAGGGTATGGTGTGTATAGGTTATGGTGTGTATAGGTTATGGTGTGTATAGGTTATGGTGTGTATAGGTTATGGCGTGTATGGTGTATGGTGTGTATAGGTTATGGTGTGTATAGGTTATGGTGTGTATAGGGTATGGTGTGTATAGGTTATGGTGTGTATAGGTTATGGTGTGTATGGTGTGTATAGTGTGTGTGGTGTGTATAGGTTATGGTGTGTATAGGGTATGATGTGTATAGGTTATGGTGTGTATAGGTCATGGCGTGTATGGTGTATGGTGTGTATAGGTTATGGTGTGTATAGGTTATGGTGTGTATAGGGTATGATGTGTATAGGTTATGGCGTGTATGGTGTATGGTGTGTGTATAGGTTAGGGTATGTATAGGTTATGGTGTGTATAGGTTATGGTGTGTATAGCTTATGGTGTGTATAGCTTATGGTGTGTATAGGTTATGGTGTGTATAGGTTATGGTGTGTATAGCTTATGGTGTGTATAGGTTATGGTGTGTATAGGTTATGGTGTGTATAGGTTATGGTGTGTATAGGTTATGGTGTGTATGGTGTATGGTGTGTATAGGTTATGGTGTGTATGGTGTATGGTGTGTATAGTGTGTGTGTGGTGTGTATGATATATATAAATAAAACACGTATTTGTGTTGAGTGTGTATAGTGTGTATGGTGTATGGTGTGTGTGGTGTGTATGGTGTGTATAGGTTATGGTGTGTTGAGTGTGTATGGTGTGTATGGTGTGTATAGTGTGTATAGGTTATGGTGTGTTGAGTGTACTAACTCCCTGTAATATAAATAAAACACGTATTTCCTCCAGTGCAGAACTCCACAATTAGCCAGTGACAACTCTCGCTTCATTTACTATACTTCCACAGGTGACTCCCTCTCTCTCTCTCTCTCTCCCTCCCTAGCCAGTGACAACTCTCGCTTCATTTACTATACTTCCACAGGTGACTCCCTCTCTCTCTCTCTCTCTCTCTCTCTCTCTCTCTCTCTCTCTCTCTCTCTCCCTCCCTAGCCAGTAACAACTCTCGCTTCATTTACTATACTTCCACAGGTGACTCCCTCTCTCTCCCCTCTCTCTCCTCTCTTCTCTCTCCTCTCTCTCTCTCTCTCTCTCTCTCTCTCCCTCCCTAGCCAGTAACAACTCTCGCTTCATTTACTATACTTCCACAGGTGACTCCCTCTCTCTCCCCTCTCGCTCAAATTCAAATTCAAATTCAAGCTGCTTTATTGGCATGAAAAACATTGTGTCAATATTGCCAAAGCAACAATGTATACAACATACATTGTAATAAAATAATAAACAATAACAAATAATAATATAAAATGCAGTAAATAATAATACTAAAATTAAATACTAAAATAATAACAATAAAATGGTAATAGTCAATAGTAGAAATGTAATAAATATAATAATCAAAATTTGGAAAATGAAACTATAACTAACTTATAACTAAATAACGGTAATCTTCACCATTACATCAGTACTACAACTACCATCATCATTACCACTACTCACTACCACCACCATCATTACTACTACCATCATTACCATTACCACCCATACCACTATTATTTGGAATGATAAACAACAATAATAATAGTAATAACAATAACAGTAATAACAGTATTAATACTTAAGTTACTGCTTACTATGCAGATGTTATTATTCAGTGTCCCTCAGGCTATGGCAGGCAAATACATATTTGGCTGCAAGAGGAGCCATTGCTCCTTCGCCCATGAGTATTTTTAGTTTTTCCTCTGGGTTTATAATAGTTAAAATTTGGAATAATGTAGTCATTTCTGTGAATAATGAATCTCTTGGTGAGGAATATTTATCACAGTAAAGGACAAAGTGCATCTCTGTTCTACCTCCCCTGTCGTGCAGTGACCACATACACGCTCCTCTTTGGGTAGCCATGTCTTTTTATGTCTGCCGGTTTCTATTGCCAATCGGTGGTCACTCAGCCTGTACTTGGTAAGGATCTGTCTCTGCTTCATATCTCTGACAGAGTAGAGATAATCAGCCAATTCATATTCTCTGTTTAGGTTCAGATAGCAATTTAGTCGGCTTTGGGATTTTGTTTCGTTTTTCCAATGTTGTAAATATGAGTCCTTTGATTGATTCATGATTTTGTTTATTGGAATTCTTTCTTTTGAAGCAGTGCTGGTGTCAGCTTGGTTGGTGAGGTCCAACACCAGCTGACTGAGAGGGCTCGTTTCTGGGCTCAGCTCTTGGGTTTGAAGTGCTTTAAATTGCAGACTTGAATTTGGCCTTGAATTTAGATGTAGCCAACATTTTAATGATCTTTTCTGTATTTTCATTATTACTGGAAAGCGGCCCAATTCTGCCCTACATGCATTAGTTGGTGTATTTCTCTGGACTTGTACGATTTCCTCGACAGAATTCTGCATGTAGAGCTTCAATTGGATGTTTGTCCCACATTTGGGATGTTGATTTTGAATCATTTCATTTTTATTGCATACAATGCTCTGCGGGCTTTTTCTTTGAGTGCATTTACTGCCATATTAAATTTTCCCGATGCAGATATGGTCAGACCAAGGTAGGTGTAATTTTTAGTGTGTTCAAATATGGTGTTGTTCAGGGTGAATTTATATTTGTGTTTCTGACATCTGTTTTTTTTTGTGGAAAATCATGATTTTAGTTTTTGGGAAATTTACTGCCAGGGCCCAATTATGGCAATATTGCTCTAGAATATTAATGTTCTGTTGAAGACCTTCTTTGGTTGGTGATAGAAGTACCAAGTCATCAGCATATAGCAGGTATTTCACCTCTGTGTCAAATAGTGTGAGTCTCTCTCTCTCTCTCTCTCTCTCTCTCTCTCTCTCTCTCTCTCTCTCTCTCTCTCTCTCTCTCTCTCTCTCTCTCTCTCTCTCTCTCTCTCTCTCTCTCTCTCTCTCTCTCTCTCTCTCTCTCTCTCTCTCTCTCTCTCTCTCTCTCTCTGTATGTGTGTGTGTCCTTGAGTTGAGAGAGAGCAAGTGAAAGTCAGAAAGAGAGAGAGAGAACGGCGGTGTGTGTGTGTATCATTGCTTTTCATCGTCACCACAATTGCATGACCACCCGGCGACCCCTTCGCAGCTTGTTTACTGTTCTGTTTGTTGGTGTTACAACATCAACAACAATGATACATGGGTACTCTTTAGTGGAGCTGCATCGTTACAACCTGATACCGCTGGACCGAGCGAGCGTGCGTGTGTATGTGTGTGTGTGTGTGTGTGTGTGTGTGTGTGTGTGTGTGTGTGTGTGTGTGTGTGTGTGTGTGTTTGTGTGTAAGCTTTTCATACGCCGTAATTATACAGTGGTACTGGATGGAGAGAGAGAGAGAGAGGTGAAAGGAGAGAGAAAGAAAGAAAGGAGAGAGAGGCAGGCTTTGTGTTTTCTAAATGACAGTTATTCAGCATCATGGTGCCCATTAAGTTAAGTGTGAGTGTGTATGTGTGTGTATGTGTGTGTGTGTGTGTGTGTGTGTGTGTGTGTGTGTGTGTGTGTGTGTGTGTGTGTGTGTGTGTTTGTGTGTGTGTTTGTGTGTGACACCACTCTGCTGCTCTCTCTCTTATTCTGATGCCTGACATGATGAATTTATTGTATTCAGATCGTGTGTTTGTGTGTGTGTTTGTGTGTGTGTTTGTGTGTGTGTGTGTGTGAGTGTGTGTGTGTGTTTGTGTGTGTGTGTGTGTTTGTGTGTGTGTGTGTGTGTTCACCATCTAACCTCCCATCACTCTCTTCATGCAGAAAATAACATTAGTTTTGGGTTCGCTGAAAAGTCAGGTTTTAGAAAATGTTTGTGGATCATTATATTTGAGAAATTTCAAACTGTCTGTTAATCATTGGAAAGGCCTCTCTCTCAACCCCCACCTCTCTCTCTCTCTGTCTCTCTCTCTCTCTCTCTCTCTCTCTCTCTCTCTCTCTCTCTCTCTCTCTCTCTCTCTCTCTCTCTCTCTCTCTCTCTCACTCTCTGTCTCTCAATTCAATTCAGTTAAAATCAAATGGCTTTATAGGCATGGGAAACATATGTCACTGTTTTACCTGGTGAGCAAGTATCGTACTGTGATCTACATTTGTGACAGACCGGCTCAAATCGGTCTTATGTTGCAAAATTTGAAATTTAGTTTTTTA
>NC_052321.1:4066337-4078837 GCF_016432855.1 Salvelinus namaycush
CCTGTACAACTGACTAGGTATCCCCCTTTCCCTGTTCAACTGACTAGGCATCCCCCTTTCCCTTTACAACTGACTAGGTATCCCCCTTTCCCTTTACAACTGACTAGGTATCCCCCTTTCCCTTTACAACTGACTAGGTATCCTCTTTCCCTATACAACTGACTAGGTATCCCCCTTTCCCTATACAACTGACTAGGTATCCCCCTTTCCCTTTACAACTGACTAGGTATCCCCCTTTCCCTTTACAACAGACTAGGTATCCCCCTTTCCCTATACAACTGACTAGGTATCCCCCTTTCCCTTTACAACTGACTAGGTATCCTCTTTCCCTGTACAACTGACTAGATATCCCCCTTTCCCTATACAACTGACTAGGTATCTCCCTTTCCCTTACCCTTAAGACACACACATGTCCTTAAGTCTAACACTACACATTTGATTAGAGGTTAATTCAAATAATCGCTTATTGTATTGAAATTCTTAACATTTTCTCTGACTGGTTGTTGTGTCTGTGTTAATTCACTCTTGTTTTTAATGAAAGACTTGCGCATGTCTGTGCAAGCAACAGTATCAATTCTGTGAAGCTTAGCGCGAAGGAAATGTGTGTGTTTGTGTTTGTTGATGCAAAGTAAATGACAACCAATGTTTAGAGAGCAAACAAAAGGGAGGGATGAACAAAACATTTTCCAGAGGTGAGGAGGAGAGAAAGGAGGAAAGGAAGCGAGGGGAACAGGAAGCGAGGGCAACAGGACATTGAGGGGGACAGGAAGAGAAGGGAACAGGAAGAGAGGGGAACAGGAAAAGAGGGGAACAGGAAGAGATGGGAACAGGAAGAGAGGTGAACAGGATGAGAGGGGAACAGGAAGAGAGGGGAACAGGAAGAGAGGGGAACAGGAAGAGAAGGGAACAGGAAGAGAGGGGAACAGGAAGAGAAGGGAACAGGAAGAGAGGGGAACAGGAAGCGAGGGCAACAGGACATTGAGGGGGACAGGAAGAGAGGGGAACAGGAAGAGAGGGGAACAGGAAAAGAGGGGAACAGGAAGAGATGGGAACAGGATGAGAGGGGAACAGGAAAACAGGAGCAGAGGAAAGAGGGGAGCTGGAAAAGAGGGGAACAGTAACTTGAGGGGAACAGGAACTTGATGGGAACAGGAAATTGAGAGGGACAGGACATTGAGGGGAACAGGAAGAGAGGGGAACAGGACGAGAGGGGAACAGGAACTTGAGGGAAAAAGGAACTTGAGGGGAACAGGAAAAGAGGGGAACAGGAAGAGCGGGGAACAGGATGAGAGGTGAACAGGATGAGAGGGGAACAGGAAGAGAAGGGAACAGGAAGAGAAGGGAACAGGAAGAGAGGGGAACAGGAAGAGCGGGGAACAGGATGAGAGGGGAACAGGAAGAGAGGGGCACAGGATGAGAGGGGAACAGGAAGAGAGGGGAACAAGAAAGAGGGGAACAGGAAGAGAGGGGAACAGGAAGAGAAGGGAACAGGAAGAGAGGGGAACAGGAAGAGAAGGGAACAGGAAGAGAGGGGAACAGGAAGAGAGGGGCACAGGATGAGAGGTGAACAGGATGAGAGGGGAACAGGAAGAGAGGTGAACAGGATGAGAGGGGAACAGGAAGAGAGGGGAACAGGAAGAGAGGGGAACAGGAAGAGAAGGGAACAGGAAGAGAGGGGAACAGGAAGAGAAGGGAACAGGAAGAGAGGGGCACAGGAAGAGAAGGGAACAGGAAGAGAGGGGAACAGGAAGAGAAGGGAACAGGAAGAGAGGTGAACAGGAAGAGAGGTGAACAGGATGAGAGGTGAACAGGATGAGAGGGGAACAGGAAGAGAAGGGAACAGGAAGAGAAGGGAACAGGAAGAGAGGGGAACAGGAAGAGAAGGGAACAGGATGAGAGGTGAACAGGATGAGAGGGGAACAGGAAAGAGGGGAACAGGAAGAGAGGGGAACAGGAAGAGAAGGGAACAGGAGGGGAACAGGAAGGGAGGGGAACAGGATGAGAGGGAAACAGGAAAGAGGGGAACAGGAAGAGAGGGGAACAGGAAGAGAGGAGAACAGGAAGAGAGGAGAACAGGAAGAGAGGGGAACCAGAATAGAGGGGAACAGGAAGAGAGGGGAACAGGAAGAGAGGGGAACAGGAAGAGAGGGGCACAGGAATAGAGGGGAACAGGAAGAGAGGGGCACAGGAATAGAGGGGAACAGGAAGAGAGGGGCACAGGAATAGAGGGGAACAGGAAGAGAGGGGAACAGGAAGAGAGGGGAACAGGAAGAGTGGAGCAGAGAAAATAAAGGGGTGAATGTTAGGTTGAAGAAATAAGGATGAAACAACAGTGAGTGTATTATGAATATGTTTTCGAAGCAGGTTTAGACTGGACATGCCCCAATCTTTACATGACAGTAACACCACCGCCCTAACCCCTAGTTGAGGTAGATTATGGTCGGGATTCAAAGGTTTTGAACTGTCTGTCCTATATCTAGGAGACATAAGAAAGCTCAAGAATTATTTGGATAATTTTGGATACATACTTCACCCTTTTTTTGTGGGGCACAAAACTACTTCCTTACCTTCATTAATGTTTTTAAACCGGTACCGGGTTACCGTCAGACGAGTCCCCAGACGCTTCTGGGGGTTGTAGAACAAAACGGAGAGTCTCATCTTTACGTAGTATTTGTTTCGTAGGTCAAACAGTTGGGATACAACAGACGTTTTCATGAGAAGATTTTCGGGATGTCTCACAGTCTGATAAACAGCGTTGTAGCTCCGCCACTTTCCACCTGCAGATTCAGTGGATTGAGACACAACTCATACAAGAAAACAGATATCTTAAACAGACACATTGTACTGTAATATGTTGATTTTAATAGTGGGAGGACCTACCCTCCTCACTGATATAAAGCGTAGCCTGGGAGCTGGAACAAGTGCAATTGATGATAACCAATCTGTGCTTCTGCTTCTACTTTTACAGGGAATGTCTGAATGTAAGGTTTCTTGAAACTATTCGATTAGCTGAACTGAAAGACGGAGGTCGACTGGAAGCATCACCGGAATTCCCACATCCACGTTCTTTCTCCCTTTCTCACGACAGGATCTCTCATTCCTCATCTCAAAGCCATCTGTTCATATTTTACTGAGAAGGAGCTCACTGTCCCCCCCCCTCCCTCCCTCCCTCCCCCTCCTCTCTCTCTCTAATACACACACATAACCTCCCTCCCCCCGTCACCCCTCACACATAGGATCCCACTATGCCTTCCCAATCTCTCCCTCCTCCCCTCTTCCCTTGTTCATTAGAAAGTAAAAGCTTTTCCCTAAATCTTCTTCCTCTGTGGCTTGGTAGGGTCAAGGCTTTAATATCCACGCCACACAGACACGCCCATTGGCATATGGCAGGAGAAAGCAAGCATCTGTTCCTTGAGAAGGATTTGTGTTGCCATTCTGTGCCAAGAGTCTCCACACTGAGGGTCAGTTGCTGGGCCAGTCGCTGGGCCAGTCGCTGGGCCAGCCTAGCAGAGCAGGAAACTGGGCCAGAAACCAGAGGGTTGCTGGTTCAAATCTGAAAAGTGAATTAAAGGACTTAGATGTCCTGGAGGAGAATTGACATTGCTGCACTGCGATATATATATACTGTATATAGATACAGAGAGAGAGAGAGAGAGAGAGAGAGAGAGAGAAGAGAGAGTGAGAAAGAAAGAGTGAGACAGAGAGAGAGAGAGCGAGAGAGAGAGAGAGAGCGAGAGAGAGAGAGAGTGAGTGAGACAGAGAGAGAGAGAGAGCGAGAGAGAGAGAGAGAGCGAGAGAGAGACAGAGTGAGTGAGACAGAGAGAGAGAGAGAGCGAAATAGCAGTGTCCCTCGGTGTGGATAAAGAGGTCTGTTAAAGTGCTACTAAGTGTTGTCTAGCTTGTGGGTGATGTTGTAAAGGAGATGAGATCTGGCCACATCCTGAACTTCCTGTTCCAAGTGTTGTCATCATCTAGCCAAGTTAACAAGTCTGAAGCCCAGCCTAGTTCTACAATTTATCTTCTTGACATTAATCTTAACCCTGACGGTAACCCAGACATTAACCCTGATGGTAACCCAGACATTAACCCTGACATTAACCCTGATATTAACCCAGACATTAACCCTGATATTAACCCTGACATTAACCCTGATATTAACCCTGATATTAACCCTGACATTAACCCTGACATTAACCCTGACATTATCCCTGATATTAACCCTGACATTAACCCTGACGGTAACCCAGACATTAACCCTGACATTAACCCTGATATTAACCCTGACAGTAACATTAACCCTGACAGTAACATTAACCCTGACAGTAACATTAACCCTGACATTAACCCTGACATTAACCCTGATATTAACCCTGATATTAACCCTGACAGTAACATTAACCCTGACAGTAACATTAACCCTGATATTAACCCTGATATTAACCCTGACATTAACCCTGACATTAACCCTGATATTAACCCTGACATTAACCCTGATATTAACCCTGACATTAACCCTGACATTAACCCTGACATTAACCCTGATATTAACCCTGATATTAACCCTGATATTAACCCTGATATTAACCCTGATATTAACCCTGACATTAACCCTGACATTAACCCTGGCATTAACCCTGATATTAACCCTGACATTAACCCTGACATTAACCCTGATATTAACCCTGACAGTAACATTAACCCTGACAGTAACATTAACCCTGACGGTAACCCTGACATTAACATTTACATTTACATTTAAGTCATTTAGCAGACGCTCTTATCCAGAGCGACTTACAAGTTGGTGCATTCACCTTATGATATCCAGTGGAACAACCACTTTACAATAGTGCATCTAACTCTTTTAAGGGGGGGGGGGGGGGGTTAGAAGGATTACTTTATCCTATCCTAGGTATTCCTTAAAGAGGTGGTGTTTCAGGTGTTTCCGGAAGGTGGTGATTGACTCCGCTGACCTGGCGTCGTGGGGGAGTTTGTTCCACCATTGGGGTGCCAGAGCAGCGAACAGTTTTGACTGGGCTGAGCGGGAGCTGTACTTCCTCAGAGGTAGGGAGGCGAGCAGGCCAGAGGTGGATGAACGCAGTGCCCTTGTTTGGGTGTAGGGCCTGATCAGAGCCTGAAGGTACGGAGGTGCCGTTCCCCTCACAGCTCCGTAGGCAAGCACCATGGTCTTGTAGCGGATGCGAGCTTCAACTGGAAGCCAGTGGAGAGAGCGGAGGAGCGGGGTGACGTGAGAGAACTTGGGAAGGTTGAACACCAGACGGGCTGCGGCGTTCTGGATGAGTTGTAGGGGTTTAATGGCACAGGCAGGGAGCCCAGCCAACAGCGAGTTGCAGTAGTCCAGACGGGAGATGACAAGTGCCTGGATTAGGACCTGCGCCGCTTCCTGTGTGAGGCAGGGTCGTACTCTGCGAATGTTGTAGAGCATGAACCTACAGGAACGGGTCACCGCCTTGATGTTAGTTGAGAACGACAGCGTGTTGTCCAGGATCACGCCAAGGTTCTTAGCACTCTGGGAGGAGGACACAATGGAGTTGTCAACCGTGATGGCGAGATCATGGAACGGGCAGTCCTTCCCCGGGAGGAAGAGCAGCTCCGTCTTGCCGAGGTTCAGCTTGAGGTGGTGATCCGTCATCCACACTGATATGTCTGCCAGACATGCAGAGATGCGATTCGCCACCTGGTTATCAGAAGGGGGAAAGGAGAAGATTAATTGTGTGTCGTCTGCATAGCAATGATAGGAGAGACCATGTGAGGATATGACAGAGCCAAGTGACTTGGTGTATAGCGAGAATAGGAGAGGGCCTAGAACAGAGCCCTGGGGGACACCAGTGGTGAGAGCACGTGGTGCGGAGACAGATTCTCGCCACGCCACCTGGTAGGAGCGACCTGTCAGGTAGGACGCAATCCAAGCGTGGGCCGCGCCGGAGATGCCCAACTCGGAGAGGGTGGAGAGGAGGATCTGATGGTTCACTGTATCAAAGGCAGCCGATAGGTCTAGAAGGATGAGAGCAGAGGAGAGAGAGTTAGCTTTAGCAGTGCGGAGCGGAGCGCCTCCGTGACACAGAGAAGAGCAGTCTCAGTTGAATGACTAGTCTTGAAACCTGACTGATTTGGATCAAGAAGGTCATTCTGAGAGAGATAGCAGGAGAGCTGGCCAAGGACGGCACGTTCAAGAGTTTTGGAGAGAAAAGAAAGAAGGGATACTGGTCTGTAGTTGTTGACATCGGAGGGATCGAGTGTAGGTTTTTTCAGCAGGGGTGCAACTCTCGCTCTCTTGAAGGCGGAAGGGACGTAGCCAACGGTCAAGGATGAGTTGATGAGCGAGGTGAGGTAAGGGAGAAGGTCTCCGGAAATGGCCTGGAGAAGAGAGGAGGGGATAGGGTCAAGCGGGCAGGTTGTTGGGCGGCCGGCCGTCACAAGACGCGAGATTTCATCTGGAGAGAGAGGGGAGAAAGAGTTCAAAGCACAGGGTAGGGCAGTGTGAGCAGAACCAGCGGTGTCGTTTGACTTAGCAAACGAGGATCGGATGTCGTCGACCTTCTTTTCAAAATGGTTGACGAAGTCATCCGCAGAGAGGGAGGAGGAGGGGGGAGGGGGAGGAGGATTCAGGAGGGAGGAGAAGGTGGCAAAGAGCTTCCTAGGGTTAGAGGCAGATGCTTGGAATTTAGAGTGGTAGAAAGTGGCTTTAGCAGCAGAGACAGAAGAGGAGAATGTAGAGAGGAGGGAGTGAAAGGATGCCAGGTCCGCAGGGAGGCGAGTTTTCCTCCATTTCCGCTCGGCTGCCCGGAGCCCTGTTCTGTGAGCTCGCAATGAGTCGTCGAGCCACGGAGCAGGAGGGGAGGACCGAGCCGGCCTGGAGGATAGGGGACATAGAGAGTTAAAGGATGCAGAAAGGGAGGAGAGGAGGGTTGAGGAGGCAGAATCAGGAGATAGGTTGGAGAAGGTTTGAGCAGAGGGAAGAGATGATAGGATGGAAGAGGAGAGAGTAGCGGGGGAGAGAGAGCGAAGGTTGGGACGGCGCGATACCATCCGAGTAGGGGCAGTGTGGGAAGTGTTGGATGAGAGCGAGAGGGAAAAGGATACAAGGTAGTGGTCGGAGACTTGGAGGGGAGTTGCAATGAGATTAGTGGAAGAACAGCATCTAGTAAAGATGAGGTCAAGCGTATTGCCTGCCTTGTGAGTAGGGGGGGAAGGTGAGAGGGTGAGGTCAAAAGAGGAGAGGAGTGGAAAGAAGGAGGCAGAGAGGAATGAGTCAAAGGTAGACGTGGGGAGGTTAAAGTCACCCAGTACTGTGAGAGGTGAGCCATCCTCAGGAAAGGAACTTATCAAGGCGTCAAGCTCATTGATGAACTCTCCAAGGGAACCTGGGGGGCGATAAATGATAAGGATGTTAAGCTTGAAAGGGCTGGTAACTGTGCCAGCATGGAATTCAAAGGAGGCGATAGACAGATGGGTCAGGGGAGAAAGAGAGAATGTCCACTTGGGAGAGATGAGGATCCCAGTGCCACCACCCCGCTGACCAGAAGCTCTCGGGGTGTGCGAGAACACGTGGGCAGACGAGGAGAGAGCAGTAGGAGTAGCAGTGTTATCTGTGGTAATCCATGTTTCCGTCAGTGCCAAGAAGTCGATGGACTGGAGGGAAGCATAGGCTGAGATGAACTCTGCCTTGTTGGCCGCAGATCGGCAGTTCCAGAGGCTGCCGGAGACCTGGAACTCCACGTGGGTCGTGCGCGCTGGGACCACCAGGTTAGAGTGGCGGCGGCCACGCGGTGTGAAGCGTTTGTATGGTCTGTGCAGAGAGGAGAGAAGAGGGATAGACAGACACATAGTTGACAGGCTACAGAAGAGGCTACACTAATTAACCCTGATATTAACCCTGACATTAACCCTGACAGTAACATTAACCCTGACATTAACCCTGATATTAACCCTGACATTAACCCTGATATTAACCCTGACATTAACCCTGATATTAACCCTGATATTAACCCTGATATTAACCCTGACATTAACCCTGATATTAACCCTGACAGTAACCCTGATATTAACCCTGACAGTAACCCTGACATTAACCCTGATATTAACCCTGATATTAACCCTGACATTAACCCTGACATTAACCCTGATATTAACCCTGATATTAACCCTGATATTAACCCTGACATTAACCCTGATATTAACCCTGACATTAACCCTGATATTAACCCTGACATTAACCCTGATATTAACCCTGATATTAACCCTGACAGTAACCCTGATATTAACCCTGCCATTAACCCTGACAGTAACCCTGATATTAACCCTGATATTAACCCTGATATTAACCCTGACATTAACCCTGATATTAACCCTGACAGTAACCCTGATATTAACCCTGACAGTAACCCTGACATTAACCCTGATATTAACCCTGATATTAACCCTGACATTAACCCTGACATTAACCCTGATATTAACCCTGATATTAACCCTGATATTAACCCTGACATTAACCCTGATATTAACCCTGATATTAACCCTGATATTAACCCTGACATTAACCCTGACATTAACCCTGATATTAACCCTGATATTAACCCTGATATTAACCCTGATATTAACCCTGACATTAACCCTGACATTAACCCTGACATTAACCCTGACATTAACCCTGATATTAACCCTGATATTAACCCTGACATTAACCCTGATATTAACCCTGACATTAACCCTGATATTAACCCTGACATTAACCCTGATATTAACCCTGATATTAACCCTGATATTAACCCTGACATTAACCCTGATATTAACCCTGATATTAACCCTGACATTAACCCTGATATTAACCCTGATATTAACCCTGACATTAACCCTGATATTAACCCTGACATTAACCCTGATATTAACCCTGATATTAACCCTGATATTAACCCTGACATTAACCCTGACATTAACCCTGATATTAACATTAACCCTGACATTAACCCTGATATTAACCCTGACAGTAACATTAACCCTGACATTAACCCTGACATTAACCCTGACATTAACCCTGATATTAACCCTGACATTAACCCTGATATTAACCCTGATATTAACCCTGACATTAACCCTGACATTAACCCTGACATTAACCCTGATATTAACCCTGACATTAACCCTGATATTAACCCTGACAGTAACATTAACCCTGACATTAACCCTGATATTAACCCTGACATTAACCCTGACATTAACCCTGATATTAACCCTGACATTAACATTAACCCTGACATTAACCCTGACATTAACCCTGATATTAACCCTGATATTAACCCTGATATTAACCCTGACATTAACCCTGACAGTAACATTAACCCTGACATTAACCCTGATATTAACCCTGATATTAACCCTGATATTAACCCTGATATTAACCCTGATATTAACCCTGATATTAACCCTGATATTAACCCTGACAGTAACATTAACCCTGACATTAACCCTGACATTAACCCTGACATTAACCCTGATATTAACCCTGACATTAACCCTGATATTAACCCTGACATTAACCCTGACATTAACCCTGACATTAACCCTGATATTAACCCTGACAGTAACATTAACCCTGATATTAACCCTGACATTAACCCTGATATTAACCCTGACATTAACCCTGATATTAACCCTGATATTAACCCTGATATTAACCCTGATATTAACCCTGATATTAACCCTGATATTAACCCTGATATTAACCCTGACAGTAACATTAACCCTGACATTAACCCTGATATTAACCCTGACATTAACCCTGATATTAACCCTGACATTAACCCTGATATTAACCCTGATATTAACCCTGACATTAACCCTGATATTAACCCTGATATTAACCCTGACATTAACCCTGACATTAACCCTGACATTAACCCTGATATTAACCCTGACATTAACCCTGACATTAACCCTGACATTAACCCTGATATTAACCCTGACATTAACCCTGATATTAACCCTGACATTAACCCTGATATTAACCCTGATATTAACCCTGACATTAACCCTGACAGTAACATTAACCCTGACAGTAACCCTGATATTAACCCTGACATTAACCCTGATATTAACCCTGATATTAACCCTGACATTAACCCTGATATTAACCCTGACATTAACCCTGATATTAACCCTGATATTAACCCTGACATTAACCCTGACATTAACCCTGATATTAACCCTGACATTAACCCTGACGGTAACCCAGACATTAACCCTGACAGTAACCCTGATATTAACCCTGACAGTAACATTAACCCTGATATTAACCCTGACAGTAACCCTGACATTAACCCTGATATTAACCCTGATATTAACACTGATATTAACCCTGACAGTAACCCTGACATTAACCCTGATATTAACCCTGATATTAACCCTGATATTAACCCTGACATTAACCCTGATATTAACCCTGATATTAACCCTGATATTAACCCTGACATTAACCCTGATATTAACCCTGATATTAACCCTGACATTAACCCTGACAGTAACCCTGATATTAACCCTGATATTAACCCTGACATTAACCCTGACATTAACCCTGATATTAACCCTGATATTAACCCTGACATTAACCCTGATATTAACCCTGACATTAACCCTGACATTAACCCTGATATTAACCCTGATATTAACCCTGACATTAACCCTGATATTAACCCTGACATTAACCCTGATATTAACCCTGACATTAACCCTGACATTAACCCTGATATTAACCCTGACAGTAACATTAACCCTGATATTAACCCTGACAGTAACATTAACCCTGACAGTAACATTAACCCTGACATTAACCCTGACATTAACCCTGATATTAACCCTGACAGTAACCCTGACATTAACCCTGACATTAACCCTGACATTAACCCTGACATTAACCCTGATATTAACCCTGACAGTAACCCTGACATTAACCCTGACATTAACCCTGACATTAACCCTGATATTAACCCTGACATTAACCCTGATATTAACCCTGACATTAACCCTGATATTAACCCTGATATTAACCCTGACATTAACCCTGACATTAACCCTGATATTAACCCTGACATTAACCCTGATATTAACCCTGACAGTAACATTAACCCTGACATTAACCCTGATATTAACCCTGACAGTAACATTAACCCTGATATTAACCCTGACAGTAACATTAACCCTGACATTAACCCTGACATTAACCCTGACATTAACCCTGATATTAACCCTGACATTAACCCTGACATTAACCCTGATATTAACCCTGACATTAACCCTGACATTAACCCTGATATTAACCCTGACATTAACCCTGACATTAACCCTGATATTAACCCTGACATTAACCCTGATATTAACCCTGATATTAACCCTGACATTAACCCTGATATTAACCCTGACATTAACCCTGACATTAACCCTGATATTAACCCTGACATTAACCCTGACATTAACCCTGACAGTAACATTAACCCTGACATTAACCCTGACATTAACCCTGACATTAACCCTGATATTAACCCTGACATTAACCCTGATATTAACCCTGACATTAACCCTGACATTAACCCTGATATTAACCCTGACATTAACCCTGACATTAACCCTGATATTAACCCTGACATTAACCCTGATATTAACCCTGACATTAACCCTGATATTAACCCTGACATTAACCCTGACATTAACCCTGACAGTAACATTAACCCTGACATTAACCCTGACATTAACCCTGACATTAACCCTGATATTAACCCTGACATTAACCCTGATATTAACCCTGACATTAACCCTGACATTAACCCTGATATTAACCCTGATATTAACCCTGACATTAACCCTGACATTAACCCTGATATTAACCCTGACATTAACCCTGATATTAACCCTGATATTAACCCTGATATTAACCCTGCCATTAACCCTGACAGTAACCCTGATATTAACCCTGACATTAACCCTGACATTAACCCTGACATTAACCCTGACATTAACCCTGATATTAACCCTGACATTAACCCTGACATTAACCCTGACATTAACCCTGACATTAACCCTGATATTAACCCTGACATTAACCCTGATATTAACCCTGATATTAACCCTGACATTAACCCTGACATTAACCCTGATATTAACCCTGATATTAACCCTGATATTAACCCTGACAGTAACCCTGACATTAACCCTGATATTAACCCTGATATTAACCCTGACATTAACCCTGACATTAACCCTGACATTAACCCTGATATTAACCCTGACATTAACCCTGATATTAACCCTGATATTAACCCTGACATTAACCCTGATATTAACCCTGACATTAACCCTGACATTAACCTACCCTGACATTAACCCTGATATTAACCCTGACATTAACCCTGACATTAACCCTGATATTAACCCTGACATTAACCCTGATATTAACCCTGACATTAACCCTGATATTAACCCTGACATTAACC
>NC_052321.1:4081337-4124352 GCF_016432855.1 Salvelinus namaycush
AACACGCATGTGCGTACGCACACACACAGAGTCAGGAGAAGACCTCGACTGAATGCAGAGACCAAAGAATAAGAGGTAGAGGTCAGAGGATGGAGGGTAGAAGTCAGAAGATGGAGGGGTAGAGGTGAGAGGATGGAAGGGTAGAGGTCAGAGGATGGAGGGGTAGAGGTCAGAGGATGGAGGGGTAGAGGTGAGAGGATGGAAGGGTAGAGGTGAGAGGATGGAAGGGTAGAGGTCAGAGAATGGAGCGTTAGAGGTCAGAGGATGGAGGGTTAGAGGTCGGAGGATGGAGGGTTAGAGGTCGGAGGATGGAGGGTTAGAGGTCAGAGGATGGAGGAGTAGAGGTCGGAGGATGGAGCGTTAGAGGTCAGAGGATGGAGGAGTAGAGGTCAGAGGATGGAGGATGGAGGGGTAGAGGTCAGAGGATGGAGGGTTAGAGGTCGGAGGATGGAGGGTTAGAGGTCAGAGGATGGAGGGTTAGAGGTCAGAGGATGGAGGGTTAGAGGTCGGAGGATGGAGGGTTAGAGGTCGGAGGATGGAGGGTTAGAGGTCAGAGGATGGAGCGTTAGAGGTCAGAGGATGGAGGGTTAGAGGTCGGAGGATGGAGGGTTAGAGGTCGGAGGATGGAGCGTTAGAGGTCAGAGGATGGAGGGTTAGAGGTCGGAGGATGGAGGGTTAGAGGTCAGAGGATGGAGGGTTAGAGGTCGGAGGATGGAGGAGTAGAGGTCAGAGGATGGAGGGTTAGAGGTCGGAGGATGGAGGAGTAGAGGTCAGAGGATGGAGGGTTAGAGGTCAGACAATGGATGGGTAGAGGTCAGAGGATGGAGGAGTAGAGGTCAGAGGATGGAGGGTTAGAGGTCAGAGGATGGAGGGGTAGAGGTCAGAGGATGGAGGGGTAGAGGTCAGAGGATGGAGGAGTAGAGGTCAGAGGATGGAGGAGTAGAGGTCAGAGGATGGAGGATGGAGGGGTAGAGGCCAGAGGATGGAGGAGTAGAGGTCAGAGGATGGAGCGTTAGAGGTCAGAGGATGGAGGGTTAGAGGTCAGAGGATGGAGGGTAGAGGTCAAAGGATGGAGGGTGAGAGGTCAGAGGATGGAGGGGTAGAGGACAGAGGATGGAGGAGTAGAGGTCAGAGGATGGAGGGTTAGAGGTCAGAGAATGGAGGGGTAGAGGTCAGAGGATGGGAGGATGGAGGGGTAGAGGTCAGAGGATGGAGGAGTAGAGGTCAGAAGATCGAGGGGTGGAAGGATATAGGGGTAGAGGTCAGAGGATGGAAGGGTAGAGGTCAGGGGATCGAGGGGTAGAGGTCAGAGGATCGAGGGGTAGAGGTCAGAGAATGGAGGGGTAGAAAGATGAAGGGTTAGAGTGGACGGGTCACTATTGTCTAGACATGTTCATGAAGTACAATAGGTGGCCGTAATCACCCCCAGACACACCTGGCTAACTTGATGGGTCATGTAATCATCTGGCGAAGTGGAGACTTTTGTATAGACATGTAGCTAGCTAAACAATTAACCATATTCTCAACCCATATAGTACTAGCTAGCAAAACAAACGGATTGTCATAGCAAGCCATCATGCATGAAATGCTATAGTATGAATCTGCAGGTTGCTAAAGCTAACCAACTAGGTTCAATAGTAGCTAGCTAGCTAACATTAGGCTATAACTAGCAATGTAAATGGCTTTCTGAGATACTAATAATATTACTACACAGATCATACATGTAACGTTAGCTAGCGAGCCAGCAAGCTAACATTAGCTAGTTAGCTAACTGTACGCTTTAACTTGTAATGGTTCGCACTGACCGTGTGCACAAAGTAGTCCATCACAACTTTTTTTCCCCCACTGATCTTTGTCGATAGCACGTGCTAACATTGTTGAGAGCAGTAGCAACACTTTTGCAGTTCTCCGCTGCTAAACGCTAAACGATAAATTGGCCGCGTCAGCAAAGACTACCTACACATACTGAGCAGCTCGTGTTATAGACAGAAGCGTGCGACGTGACAGACAGACCATCTCATCTCATATATATCAGCCCCACCATTATTTCAGCCAATCATGGCTAAGGGGAAAGGTTCCTGGCTTTTTCCATGGCTAAACCAATTAGGCTCGTCATTTTAATTAATTAATTAATTTTGTATTTACAGATGACGTGCATGTTTGTTATTAAGGCACATGATAGTTCACCTCCAAGAAGTCAGTTAAAATTTTTTAAAAAATTAAAAATAAATAAAAGCATTTTGATGAAGTAAAAAAAAAAACATTAAAAAAATAATAAAAAACGTTCAATTCTCTCTCCTGTGAGATATTGAGATGTTTCCTGAAACAGGTCACATGTGTAGAATTGACAACACCGCCTATAAACTCCACATGGCAGCTGGGGGGGGGGGGGGGGGGGGGGGGGGCTGGTCTCTGGGAGATTGGGCATCAAGTACTGTAACAAATACAAATCTATACCCGACCCTAAAGTAACACACTTTACAAAACTTAAATTTGAACAACAATGACTTTATGGCCAAAATGATCCTATTTACACTTGGTAGTACATGTTTGACACTAGAATATGTTTCTTATCAATTGTCACGTCCTGACCATAGTTCTTGTGTGTTTTGCTTGTTTAGTGTTGGTCAGGACGTGAGCTGGGTGGGCATTCTATGTTGTGTGTCTAGTTTGTCTGTTTCTGTGTTCAGCCTAATATGGTTCTCAATCAGAGGCAGCTGTCAATCGTTGTCCCTGATTGAGAATCATATATAGGTGGCTTGTTTTGTGTTGGGGATTGTGGGTGGTTGTCTTCTGTCTTTGTGTTCTGCACCAGATAGGACTGTTTCGGTTTTCACATTTCTTGTTTTGTTGTTTGTAGTGTTCTAATATATTCTTTATTAAATCATGTTGAACACTAGCCGCGCTGCGTGTTGGTCCTCTCCTTCATCCCAGGAAGAAAACCGTTACAGAACCACCCACCAAACTCGGACCAAGCAGCGTGGCTACGGGAAGCAGCGGCAGCAGCAGCAGCAGCAGGAGCTAGCAAGGCAGAGTGGCTGGAAGCCCGAGAGGCTCCCCCAAAAATTTCTTGGGGGGAGGCACACGGGGAGTGTGGCTTGGTCAAGTGGGAGACTTGAGCCAGTTCCCCGTGCTTACCATAAGGAGCAGTTGGCTAAATTGAGGTACGAGTCGGAGAATGTGGAGGAGTTATTGGACAGATTATGAGACATTTGATGAGTTGTTGGTGATATTGGAGGAGAGCGAAGAGAGAGAGATGTTGGTTTGGCGTAGTATACACGGTACTCGCCCTGAGGTGTGTGATTACCGTGGAGAGCGGGAGTACGGGCAGACACCGTGTTATGCGGAAGAGCGCACGGTGTCTCCTGTACGTGTGCTTAGCCCGGTGCGGGTTATTCCACCTCCCCGCACTGGTAGGGCTAGATTGGGCATTGAGCCAGGTGCCACGTCTGGTCTCCAGTGCGTCTCCTCGGGCCGGCATACATGGCACCAGCCTTACGCATGGTGTCCCCGGTTCGCCAACACAGCCCCGTAGCCCGACCAGTGCGGGGAGGTGGAATAACCCGCACTGGTCGGGCTACGGGGAGCATACAACCAGGTAAGGTTGGACAGGCTCGGTGCTCAAGGGAGCCAGTGCGCCTGCACGGTCCGGTATATCCGGCGCCACTTTCCCGCCCCAGCCCAGTACCTCCAGTTCCGGCACCATGCACCAAGCCTCCAGTGCGTCTCCAGAGCCCTGTTCCTCCTCCACGCACTCTCCCTGTGGTGCGTGTCTCCAGCCCAGTACCATCAGTGTCTACACCACGCACCAGGCTTCCAGTGCGTCTCCAGAGCCCTGTTCCTCCTCCACGCACTCTCCCTGTGGTGCGTGTCTCCAGCCCAGTACCTCCAGTTCCGGCACCACGCACCAAGCCTCCTGTGCGTCTCCAGAGCCCTGTACGCACTGTTCCTTCTCCCCGCACTCACCCTGAGGTGCGTGCCCTCAGCCCGGTACCACCAGTGCCGGTACCACGCACCAGGCCTACTGTGCGCCTCGAGAGTCCAGTGTGCCCTGTTCCTGCTCCCCGCACTAGCTTTGAGGTGCGTGTCTCCAGCCCAGTACCACCAGTTCTGGCACCACGCACCAGGCCTACTATGCGCCTCAGCAGGTCAGAGTCGGCCGTCTGCCCAACGCCGTTTGCACTGCTTGCCTGCCCAGCGCCGTCTGACCTGCCTGCCTGCCCAGCGCCGTCTGAGCCATCCGTCTGCCCAGCGCCGTCTGAGCTGCCTGCCTGCCCAGCGCCGTCTGAGCTGCCTGCCTGCCCAGCGCCGTCTGAGCCATCCGTCTGCCCAGCGCCGTCTGAGCCATCCGTCTGCCCAGCGCCGTCTGAGCCATCCGTCTGCCTAGCGCCATCTGAGCCATCCGTCTGCCCAGCGCCATCTGAGCCATCCGTCTGCCCAGCGCCATCTGAGCCGCCCATCTGTCCCGAGCCGTCAGAGCCGCCCGTCTGTCCCGAGCCATTAGAGCCGCCCGTCAGTCAGAAGCTGCCAGAGCCGCCAGCCAGTCAGGAGCTGCCAGAGCCGCCAGCCAGTCAGGAGCTGCCAGAGCCGCCAGCCAGTCAGGAGCTGCCAGAGCCGCCAGCCAGTCAGGAGCTGCCAGAGCTGCCCTTCAGTCATGAGCTGCCCTTCAGTCATGAGCTGCCCTTCAGTCATGAGCTGCCCTTCAGTCATGAGCTGCCCTCCAGTCATGAGCTGATCTCCAGTCATGAGCTGCCCTCCAGTCATGAGCTGCCCTCCAGTCATGAGCTGCCCTCCAGTCATGAGCTGCCCTCCAGTCATGAGCTGCCAGTCAGTCCGGAGCTGCCAGTCAGTCCGGAGCTGTCATTAGTCCGGAGCGACCATTCAGTCCAGAGCTGCCTCTCTGTCCTGAGCTACCTCTCTGTCCTGAGCTACCTCTCTGTCCTGAGCTACCTCTCTGTCCTGAGCTACCTCTCTGTCCTGAGCTACCTCTCTGTCCTGAGCTACCTCTCTGTCCTGAGCTATCTCCTCTATTTAAGGGGGACCTTTGTGAAGGTTCCTAGACCAGGGTCGGGGGCGAGGGTCGCCACTCAAAGGACGCCAAGGAGGGGGACAAAGACAATGGTGGAGTGGTGTCCTCGTCCTGCGCCGGAGCCGCCACCGCGGAGAGATGCCCACCCAGACCCTCCCCTGGAGTTTTCGGGGTGCGTCCGGAGTCCGCACCTCAGGAGGGGGGTACTGTCACGTCCTGACCATAGTTCTTGTGTGTTTTGCTTGTTTAGTGTTGGTCAGGACGTGAGCTGGGTGGGCATTCTATGTTGTGTGTCTAGTTTGTCTGTTTCTGTGTTCAGCCTAATATGGTTCTCAATCAGAGGCAGCTGTCAATCGTTGTCCCTGATTGAGAATCATATATAGGTGGCTTGTTTTGTGTTGGGGATTGTGGGTGGTTGTCTTCTGTCTTTGTGTTCTGCACCAGATAGGACTGTTTTCGGTTTTCACATTTCTTGTTTCACATCCTCTCCTTCATCCCAGGAAGAAAACCGTTACATCAATGTTTCAGAGGCCGTATTCCTATGAAATAAGTTGTTTATTTTCTTTAGCTGCTCTTTAAAGTTGGAGTTGCCCCGGACCGGAGGGGGTAATAAATCACTCATTATTATTATACAGCCTGATAACTACAGAGGCAATGGACTTTCATTCATGTCAAAGTGTGTGTCTGTGTGTGTGTCTGTGTGTGTCCCTGTGTCCGTGTCCGTGTCCGTGTGTGTGTGTGTGTGTCCGTGTGTGTGTGTGCGTGTCAATCCCGCTTGTTTAGTAAACCTCCAATCTCTCGCGATCTCTCTTGAGCACCTAGTTGACATTTACAACAAGGATCTCAGAGCTAAAAGATGCTAGCTCTTTTAACCCGTGTAGGCTAGCTGGGCTGTTAGCCTTACCGTAACTAACTCTTCATCAGGTACCACTCTCACTCACTACTGTCAGAGGATCTGGAGCTCTGTCTCTCTCTCCCTCCCTTCTGAAACATATTCTAGTGTCCCCTTCTCTCCCTCGTTTCCATTCCTCCCTCCCTCCATCCCTCCCTCCCTCCCTCCCTCCCTCCCTCCCTCCCTCCCTCCCTCCTGGTATCCTGGTCTTTCCCTCCCTCCAAGTCTCTCCCTCCCTCCCTCCCTCCCTCCCTCCCTCCCTCCCTCCCTCCCTCCTGGTATCTCTCTCTCTCTCTCTCTCTCTCTCTCTCTCCCTGTAGTTAATTAATTCATCCAGTCTTTTGTCTGTCTCTCCCTCTGCTCCTTTAACCTTGAGGTCCAACTGTGATCATCTCTGACTACCTACATCATTATCAAACACACACACACACACACACACACACACACACACACACACACACACACACACACACACACACACACACACACACACACACACACACACACACACACACACACACACACACACACACACACACACACACACACACAAAGTGAGCGTTTAAAAGCTGCCTTTTGTCACAGTTAAATCAGATCAGCATTAGAGGTGCCCATCAGATAGACACCGGCCTGTGTGTGTGTGTCCGTGTGTGTGTGTGTGTGTGTGTGTGTGTGTGCGGCTGTGATATTGTTTTTTCTCTCTCTGACTAGGGACATGTACAGAGCCTCTAGGAATGTCAAATCTCCTACCTGCATTCTGATGTGATCGCCTGCGGACTGGTCTGCACCTTCGCTACGTGTGTGTGTGTGTGTGTGTTTCTAGTTCCATTAGTTGTCCTTGACAAAGTGATTCAGGATCCTGGATGGTCTCAACAAGCTCTCACAGTCTCACTGCAGCATTAGACGTTTTTGCACTTCTCTCCAAACGTCAAATTTCGAAGTGTTTTTGACACCCTGGGTTGCCCCTCTTGCTCAGCATTGTTCCATTTCTCCAAACGTCAAATTATGGATAGGGTTTCATTCAGAATGGTTAAGTTAAAGGTTAAGTTTAGGCTTTCATTCAGAATGGTAAGGGTTAAGGGTTAAGGGTTAAGGATAGGGTTAAAGGAAAATAAGATAAAACAAGTGGGATTGAAGACACAAACTTCGGATCTGGAATCATGGGATTACACCCTGGTAAAACCCAAGCTTAATTGATGGTAATAGTGCTCACTGTTGCCCCTAGTGGTAGGTTTTGAAGACATTTCCCGACATCCTCAGGACATGGACAGACCTCCAAAGTTTGAGTCGAACTGCCTGCTGCTCTTGGAAGCACGGCTACAGATGGAGAGAAACGAGAGAGAGAAGAGATAAGAGGAAGAGAGTGAGAGAGAGGGGAGAGTGAGAGAGAGAGTGAGAGAAAGAGTGAGAGAAAGAGAGCGCACGAGTGAAAGAGCGAGAGAGAGTGAGAAAGAGAGAGAGAGAGAGTGAGAGAAAGAGTGAGAGAAAGAGTGAGAGAAAGAGAGCGCAAGAGTGAAAGAGCGAGAGAGAGAGAAAGAGAAAGAGAGAGAGAGAGAAAGACAGAGTTGGAAGTGGAAGTGTCAGTCACATACTGCAGATGAAGAACTGGCAAGGAGTCACAGACCTCAGCGACGACCTTCCTCGGTAGGCTAGATGATCGGATCCCCGCTCCTTCTCCCAGCTCCTCCAGCGATCTGCTCCTGTTCTGCATCAGATGACCCAGCTTGGTGCACCCCACGCCTAACAGGCATGAACGTAGGCTAGCTGAACCCAGAACACGGGACTGGATGGCAGTGTTGTGAAAAAGAGGCTCTTCAAAAAGCCACATCCCTGGTGGCGTGCAGGCCTTACGGGACTTGACAAGGACTCTCCAAGGCTGCATAACAGACTCATAACATGGAGTCAGGCCAGACAAATCACCCCCCTCCAGCTTTAAGAGGAAAAGGTGCTTGTCTAAGCCCAAACAGCCCGCTCTCCTCATCAATGTGTCGGCTGTGTCGACCCAGCTAGAACAGTCTCTGGGCTGGTTGAAGCCGGAAAGCCATGATCCTAGAGGAAATCTCCACCAGGCCTTGCCCACCCTCGTGCAGTGGCAGGTACAGGGCTGCAGCTTTAATCCAGTGTTGTCCAGACCAGAAGAAATTGACAAGGGTCCTCTGAAGCTCTTGTATCAGACCCTTTGGTGGCTGCAAAATCATTAGTCTGTGCCACATGGTAGAGGCAGCAAGATTATTAGCTACCAGGACCCTTCCCCTATAAGACAGCTGGGGCAGCACCCATTTCCATCTTGAAAGTCTGGCACACACTTTCTCCAATACACCCTCCCAGTTCTTTTTCTGAAAGACATCGGAGCCTAGAAAACCCCCAAAGTCTTCATCCCATCTCTGCCCCACTGAAGCCCCCCTGGTAACTGTGGAGGGGAACCCGTCTGAAGTTGCCCTGCCCACAGAGATTCACTCTTTTCCCAATTGACTCTAGCTGAGGAGGCCCCCTCATACACCTTTAAAGCGTTTGAGACATCCATATCCTTTCTAGGACACATGTTCCGCTAGCGGAACCCCCCCCCCCCCCCCCCCCCCCAACATTCCGCTGAAAAGGCAGCGCGGAAAATTCAAAAATATTTTTTGAAATATTTCACTTTCACACATTAACAAGTCCAATACAGCAAATGAAAGATAAACATCTTGTGAATCCAGCCAACATGTCCAATTTTTTAAATGTTTTACAGCGAAAACACAACATATATTTATGTTAGTTCACCACCATATCCAAAAAACACACAGCCATTTTTCCCAGCAAAGATAGCTTTCACAAAACCCAGAAATAGAGATCAAATTAATCACTAACCTTTGAACATCTTCATCAGATGACACTCATATGACATCATGTTAAACAATACATTTATGTTTTGTTCGATAATGTGCATATTTATATCCACAAATCTCGGTTTACATTGGCGCCATGTTCAGAAATGCCTCCAAAATATCCGGAGTAATTACAGAGAGCTATGTCAAATAACAGAAATACTCATCATAAACTTTGATGAAAGATACATGTTTTACATATAATTAAAGATACACTGGTTCTTAATGCAACCGCTGTGTCATATTTAAAAAAAACTTTAGTAAAAAGCACATGATGCAATAATCTGAGACGGCACTCAGATAGAAACAACATTTCTACGCCATGTTGGAGTCAACAGAAATACGAAATTACATCATAAATATTCCCTTACCTTTGATGATCTTTTCATCAGAATGCAGCGCCAGGAATCCTAGTTCCAAAATAAATCGTTGTTTTGTTCGATAATGTCCATTACTTATGTCGAATTAGCAACTTTACCTAGCATGTGTAGTACACGTGTCCAAACACTCGCGCAAGTGAACGCAAACGTCGGACGAAAACTTCAAAAAGTTATATTACAAGTCGAATAAACTGGTCAAAATTAGTAGAGAATCAATCTTCAGGATGTTGTTATCATATATATTCAATAACGTTCCAACCGGAGCATTTCTTCATGTCTGTATAAGTAATGGCACACATTGCCATTTGATGATTAGCGCGCATGACCAGGAACTAGCATTCTGCCAGACCACTGACTCAAATAGCTCCCATCCGGCCCCACATCACACTAGAGGCTTCATTCCACGTTCTACTGACTGTTGACATCTAGTGGAAGGCGTATGAAGTGCAAACAGATCCATAAATTACAGGGATATGAATAGGCGATGACTTTCACATCGACCCTTTTCAGAATTTTCACTTCCGGTTTGGAAGTTTGCCTGCCATATGAGTTCTGTTATACTCACAGACATAATTAAAACAGTTTTAGAAACGTCAGAGTGTTTTCTATCCAATAGTAATAATAATATGCATATATTATCATCTGGGACAGAGTAGGAGGCCGTTCAATTTGGGCACCAATTCATCCAAAAGTGAAAATGCTGCCCCCTATCCCTAAAAAGTTTTAACATCTTCACCCCCTGTAATAAAAACTGTCACGTCATCTGCATACGCAGACAGTGCTATCGTGGGACCCTTCATTACACCTGGCACAGAGAAACCAGTAAGCTTCGCTCTTAAAAAACAAAGCATTGGTTCAATCGCCAGACTATATAACTGCCCTGAAATTGGGCATCCCTGCCTGATGCCCCTTTGGACAGGGATTGGGCAACTCAAACCACCCCCCACCTTCACCATACACGAGGCCCCAGCATACAGTAAATTCATCCAAGACAAAAAAACATCCCCAAACCCAAAGGCTTTCATTGCTTTAAACAAGTACTGGTGGTCCACACGATCAAAAGCCTTGTCCTGATCGGAAGAAAGTAAACCCACATTTGCATCAGACAGTTTACAAATGTCTAAAACATCTCTTATCAGAAACAAGTTATCAACAATAGACCGATCAGGTACACTGTAGGACTCGTCCTTGTGGACCAACAGCCCCAGATACTCTTACAACCTGTTTGAGAGACATTTAGAAACAATTTTGTATTCTGCGCACAGAAAAGCAACAGGTCTCCAATTTTTTATGAGAGCCAAATCCCCCTTTTTTTGGCAACAGTGAAAGCACCGCATGTTGACAGGATACAGGAAGAGAACCCCCATGAAAAGATTCACACACCACTTCATAAAAATCCTCCCTAATAGACCCCCAAAAGTGCTTATAAAACTCAGATGGTAAACCATCGATGCCAGGGGCTCGGCCTGTTGAGAGCTGCATAACTGCTGTAGACAGCTTTTGCAGTGTAATGTCAGAGTCCAATGCGACTCTCTGCTCAGGTCCCAATTGAGGAAGACCGTGTAACAACTGTTCAGTACACAGAGAGTCACAATCCTCCGCCTTATAGAGGGCAGAGTAGAAATCCACGGCATGTTGACGCATTTCACTGTCATCCGTGGTCACCTTCCCATCAGGGAGACGAAGGCAGACCATCTGTTTACGTTGCAATGTCGACTGTTCTAGTTTTTTTTTTAAGCGCTAGGAGCATCCATATCCTTGAGGGAAGCGAAACGAGACCTAATCAAGGCACCCTTCACTCTTTCATGCAGAAACGACCTCAGTTCATGTCTCTTGTCCTGTAAGTTCATGACTAGTCCAGGGTCGTTCTGAGTGAGCAGCTTCAATTCAATTGATTTGATGTCCTGTTCAAGGGCCTTGATAGTCTCTTTAACTTCAATTTGAGACAGAGCAGTATACTGTTGACAAAATGATCGTATTTGGGCCTTCCCAACCTCCCACCATTGTCTCAAGGACTCAAAATTCCCTTTTGTAACCCTCCATTTTTCCCAAAACAACAAGAACCTTTCACAAAACATGACATCATGTAACAATTTAACATTAAAATACCTGTAAGGTGATGACCTTCGTGGACAAGTGAATATCAACAGTAACAATACGGTGATCAGAGAAACCCACAGGAGTAATGTCTCACCTTCCAACCCTACTACAGTATTGCTCAGATACATACAACCTGTCTAACCTTGCTGCACTGACACCACCTTCATTAACTTTCAGCCATGTGTACTGCCTAACTTTTGCATTCCTTACTCTCCACACATCAGAAAGCTCTAACTCAGTTAATAGGCCAGACAGGCAAGTGGCTGACCGCAGGTGTGGTTCTTCAGCGGTGCGGTCAACAGTAAAATCCACTGTACAGTTCCAGTCCCCCCCTAAAACCATACACCCCTCTTGGTCACACTGTCTTAAGGTTTCCTTTATTTTATCAAAAACAACAAGACGCTCTGTACCCTCATTAGGAGCATAAACATAAAAAAATAACAAACAAAAAAACATAACATCCACCTTGACCAATAAAACCCGACCCTTGACAATCTCTGTTGTAGATACCACAGTCACCCCAGCAGGAAAACAAGATTGCCACCCCAGCACTGAAATTAGTACCATGACTGAGTATATGCTTCCCCTCCCACCACATACCCCAGTCAACATACCCCAGTCATTTTCCTCATCACTATGTGTCTCCTGAAGGAAAACTACATTAAGCCTTTTCTGTTTTATTACTTCTAATACCCAAGCCCTCTTATTCCTGTCCCTTCCCCCATTAATATTGAGAGAACCTACCCTTAGTACCTCCATATAGAGAAGAGAAAAGAAAAGCAGAAGAAACCACAGAGAAACCAAAGAGAAAAAAGACACCCTGTGAAGCATGATCATCATCATTATTTAAATGTTCTCTTATTAACCTGACCACGTTTCCCACCACCTTTTGCTGCTGCAAAAGCAGTAACACATTTCCTCAAGCGAAACCGCTTCTTCTCACTCAACTGGTCTAACCCCACCGTCTTCTGTAACATCACAGCTGACCTCACAAACTTATCAACATCAAAATAATCTGCCAATTTGACAGATTTCCCAAAAGTCTGATCCAGAAACCCATTTACCTCCTCTAGATCGTAAATTGAGTCCTCACCAGCTGCTATCATATCAAAAGAGATATCCATATCCTTCTCCTGATCCTCCTCAGCTGAGGCCACAGACCCCTGACTCCCCTCTACCACATCCCTTTCAACACTCCCCACTTGCACCCCATCACTCGTACCAGGCATCTCCTCCACTAACTGGGAGCTTAGTTCCACATGAACCCCCTCCTGTACCCCATTACTCGTAGTGGGCATCTCCTCTACTACCTGGGAGCCTAGCTCCACATGAACCCCCTCCTGTACCCCATCACTCGTACCAGGCATCTCCTCCACTACCTGGGAGCCTAGCTCCACATGAACCCCCTCCTGTACCCCATTACTCATAGTGGGCATCTCCTCCACTACCTGGGAGCCTAGCTCCACATGAACCCCCTCCTGTACCCCATTACTCATAGTGGGCATCTCCTCCACTACCTGGGAGACTAGCTCCACATGAACCCCCTCCTGTGCCCCAGTACTCGTACTGGGCACCTCCTCACCAGTCTGAGGAACTGGCTCTTCAGATCCATCCTTACCTTCTACAACAATATTTTTCTGCTGCATAACATTTCCCTCTAATACAAGTTGCCCTCAACACGGATAACTTGTTCCTCTGACAAATCAACTGTACATTTCGGTGTTCCTCAAGGTTCCGTTTTAGGACCACTATTGTTTTCACTATATATTTTACCTCTTGGGGATGTTATTCGAAAACATAATGTTAACTTTCACTGCTATGCGGATGACACACAGCTGTACATTTCAATGAAACATGGTGAAGCCCCAAAATTGCCCTCGCTAGAAGCCTGTGTTTCAGACATAAGGAAGTGGATGGCTGAAAACTTTCTACTTTTAAACTCGGACAAAACAGAGATGCTTGTTCTAGGTCCCAAGAAACAAAGAGATCTTCTGTTAAATCTGACAATTAATCTTGATGGTTGTAAAGTCGTCTCAAATAAAACTGTAAAGGACCTCGGCGTTACTCTTGACCCTGATCTCTCTTTTGACGAACATATCAAGACTGTTTCAAGGACAGCTTTTTTCCATCTACGTAACATTGCAAAAATCTGCCCAAAAATGATGCAGAAAAATTAATCCATGCATTTGTTACTTCTAGGTTAGACTACTGCAATGCTCTACTTTCCGGCTACCCGGATAAAGCACTAAATAAACTTCAGTTAGTGCTAAATACGGCTGCTAGAATCCTGACTAGAACCAAGAAATTTGATCATATTACTCCAGTGCTAGCTTCCCTACACTGGCTTCCTGTTAAGGCAAGGGCTGATTTCAAGGTTTTACTGTTAACCTATAAAGCGTTACATGGGCTTGCTCCTACCTATCTTTCCGAGTTGGTCCTGCCGTACATAGCTACACGTACGCTACGGTCACAAGACGCAGGCCTCCTAATTGTCCCTAGAATTTCTAAGCAAACAGCTGGAGGCAGGGCTTTCTCCTATAGATCTCCATTTTTATGGAATGGTCTGCCTACCCATGTGAGAGACGCAGACTCGGTCTCAACCTTTAAGTCTTTACTGAAGACTTATCTCTTCAGTAGGTCATATGATTGAGTGTAGTCTGGCCCAGGAGTGTGAAGGTGAACGGAAAGGCTCTGGAGCAACGAACCGCCCTTGCTGTCTCTGCCTGGCCGGTTCCCCTCTCTCCACTGGGATTCTCTATCTCTAACCCTATTACAGGGGCTGAGTCACTGGCTTACTGGTGCTCTTTCATGCCGTCCCTAGGTGGGGTGCGTCACTTGAGTGGGTTGAGTTACTGACGTGATCTTCCTGTCTGCGTTGGCGCCCCCCTTGGTTTGTGCTGTGGTGGAGATCTTTGTGGGCTATACTCTGCCTTGTCTCAGGATTGTAAGTTGGTGGTTGAAGATATCCCTCTAGTGGTGCGGGGGCTGTGCTTTGGCAAAGTGGGTGGGGTTATATCCTTCCTGTTTGGCCCTGTCCGGGGGTATCATCGGATGGGGCCACAGTGTCTCCTGACCCCTCCTGTCTCAGCCTCCAGTATTTATGCTGCAGTAGTTTGTGTCGGGGGGCTAGGGTCAGTTGGTTATATCTGGAGTACTTCTCCTGTCTTATCCAGTGTCCTGTGTGAATTTAAGTATGCTCTCTCTAATTCTCTCCTTCTCTCTTTCTTTCTCTCTCTCGGAGGACCTGAGCCCTAGGACCATACGTCAGGACTACCGGGCATGATGACTCCTTGCTGTCCCCAGTCCACCTGGCCTTGCTGCTGTTCCAGTTTCAACTGTTCTGCCTGCGGTTATGGAACCCTACCTGTCCCAGACCTGCTGTTTTCAACTCTTAATGATCGGCTATGAAAAGCCAACTGACATTTATTCCTGATTATTATTTGACCATGCTTGTCATTTATGAACATTTTGAACATCTTGGCCATGTTCTGTTATAATCTCCACCCGGCACAGCCAGAAGAGGACTGGCCACCCCTCATAGCCTGGTTCCTCTCTAGGTTTCTTCCTAGGTTTTGGCCTTTCTAGGGAGTTTTTCCTAGCCACCGTGCTTCTACACCTGCATTGCTTGCTGTTTGGGGTTTTAGGCTGGGTTTCTGTACAGCACTTCGAGATATTAGCTGATGTACGAAGGGCTATATAAAATAAACTTGATTGATTGATTGATTGAGTCCATAAACACAAACAACTTCTGGCAAAATTGGAAAAAACTAAAAAAATCTAAACGAGAGGAATTAGCGATACAAAATGGTGACATATGGACAACCCATTTTAAAACACTCTACAACACCGTTCAAATTGACACAAACGCAGAGCAGCGCCAAATTCATGAGAAGTTGAATGGATTAGAAAAAGCTATAAAGGACAATCAAAATCCATTGGACTCTCCAATTACTGACCAGGAGCTCTATAAGAAACTTCAGGCCCTCAAATTTAAAAAAGCATGCAGACCTGATGGCATCCAAAATGAGATGCTCAAACTCACTAGTGCAAAATTTCAATTGGCTATATTAAAACTGTTTAATTTGATCCTGAGTGTAGGTTATTTCCCTGACATCTGGAATCAAGGACTCATAACCCCAATCTTTAAAAACGGAGACAAATTTGACCCTAACAATTACAGAGGCATTTGTGTGACCAGTAACCCGGAGAAGGTTTTCTGTAGTATTATAAATGTAAGAGTTCTAAACTTCCTTAATAAGCACAATGTCTTGAGTAAAAGCCAAATTGGATTTATACCAAAACATCGCACAACTGATCATATTTACACCCTACACACCCTGATAGATAAACATGTCCACCAAAATAATACCAAAATATACGCTTGCTTTATCGACTTCCAAAAAGCATTTGATTCTATTTGGCATACAGGACTGTTCTACAAAGTTATTGAAAGTGGTGTAGGGGGTAAAACATATGACATAATTAAATCAATGTATACTGGCAATACGTGCAGCATTAAAATTGGCAAGAAATTGGCAAGAATTCTTTAACCAGGGGCCTTCGTCAGGGCTGTAATCTGAGCCCTGCAGTCTTCAATATTTAGAGAGACAGAGAGAGAGAGAGAGACAGAGAGAGAGAGAGACAGAGAGAGAGAAAGAGACAGAGAGACAGAGAGAGAGACAGAGACAGAGAGAGAGAGAGACAGAGAGAGAGAAAGAGAGAGAGAGACAGAGAGAGAGACAGAGACAGAGAGAGAGAGAGACAGAGAGAGAGAAAGAGAGAGAGAGACAGAGAGAGAGAGAGAGACAGAGAGAGAGACAGAGACAGAGAGAGAGAGAGACAGAGAGAGAGAAAGAGAGAGAGAGACAGAGAGAGAGAAAGAGAGAGAGAGACAGAGAGAGAGAAAGAGAGAGAGAAAGAGAGAGAGAGACAGAGAGAGAGACAGAGACAGAGAGAGAGAGAGACAGAGAGAGAGAAAGAGAGAGAAAGAGAGAGAGAGAGAGACAGAGTTGATACGAGGAGAGATTGGTATTTTCCTGTTTTCCTGTAGTTAGCTCCAGCGGTTGTATTTGGGACAGTGTCATCATCATCAGCCCTGCAGCTGAGCCATGGAACCAATGTTAGTGCAGGGGTGGCAGTCCTTTGTACATCGGGTCTGGTGCTCCTCAATGGAGGTGTGTAGACTGCTTTTAGTAAAAACAGCAATTAACAACAGGGGTTTTGTCATTATAAATGTGTATGCGCCCAACACAGGGAGAGAGAGGGGGCGTGTGTTTGGGTGTCTTGGACAGGAACTCTCACAGGTAGCGCCTGGGGAGACTGGTGGTCGGCGGGGACTGGAACTGTACAATGGATTTTTACGAAAGACAGAAATGGGGAGTAGCCTCATTCAGGCTTAGTGGGGGCTCAGTTAAGGGACATCATTAACTTTTTGTCAATATGTGGGCGCTGTTTCCACTTTGGAAAAAATCGTGCCCAAATTAAACTGCCTCGTACTCTATTCTAGATCGCACAATATGCATAATATTATTACTATTGGATAGAAAACACTCTCAAGTTTCTAAAACTGTTTGAATTATATCTGTGAGTAAAACAGAACTCATTTTGCAGCAAACTTCCAGACAGGAAGTGAAAAATCTGAAAACGATGCTCTGTTCCAGGGCCTGCCTATTGAATTGCCTTATATTTATGGATATGCATGCACTGCATACGCCTTCCACTAGATGTCAACAGGCAGTGGAAGGTGGAATGGGGTGTCTAGCTTGATCTGAGGTCGAACAAGAGCTCTTGGAATGACGTGTCCAGAATTTCCTTTGTCTACCTAGGCGCGGGAAGTACCTCCATATTGTCTTATGATAAGCGTTCGGTATACACGGCTAATATCTCCGGCTTTGTTTTTATTTGATACATATTAGAAAAACATCATAAAGTAGTTTTTTTCAACCGAGTTTCATCAGTTTATTCAACGTTTAATGGGATGTTTTGGAGTTTTCCGTTCTCTGCGTCGAGAGAAATTGGGAACGTCATCAACATTGGCTAGCCTTGTGGAGCGAATTCGACAGGAGAGAAGGACATTCTAAAACCAAACAACAATTTATTATGGACCTAGGACTCCTTGTACAAGATTCTGATGGAAGCTCAGCAAAAGTAAGAACAATTTATGATGTTATTTCGTATTTCTGTGGAAAATGTTTAGTCCTATTATCCGCCATTTTTGCGGGCGCTGTCTCGCTATAACGTAAGCTGTTTGTTATGGTAAAGTTATTTTAAAAAATCTAACACGGCGGTTGCATTAAGAACTAGTGTATCTTTCATTTGCTGTCCAACATGTATTTTTTAGTAAAGTTTATGATGAATTCTTTGGTCAGATTAGGTGAGTGTCCAAACTAGCTCCGGACAATTTGGTGAATCGATGCTACATATTCACAATGTATAACCACGGTTTGCAGCTCTAAATATGCACATTTTCGAACAAAACATAAGTGTATTGTATAACCTGATGTTATAAGACTGTCATCTGATGAAGTTGGTTGTCACGCCCTGGCCTTAGTATTCTTTGTTTTCTTTATTATTTTAGTTAGGTCAGGGTGTGACATGGGGAATGTATGTGTTTTTGTATTGTCTAGGGGTTTTGTATGGTATATGGGTCAGTGTCTTGTCTAGGTGTTTGTATGTCTATGGCTGCCTAGATTGGTTCTCAATTAGAGGCAGCTGTGGTTCATTGTCTCTAATTGAGAGCCATATTTAAGGCAGTCATAGGCATTGGGGTTTTGTGGGTAATTGTCTATGTTGAACTTTTGTTGCTTGTCTATGCACTTACGTCGTTAGCTTCACGGTCGTTTGTTGTTTTGTTTAGTTTGTATTCAGTGTTCGTTTTCGTGTTTTTTCCCTTCTCTAAATAAAAGAGAATGTATTTTGCACACGCTGCGCCTTGGTCCTCTCTCTCGCCCATAGACGATCGTGACATTGGTCAAGGTTAGTGATTAATTTTATATGTGGAGGCTATATACAGGGTGTTACGGTACAGAGTCAATGTGGAGGCTATATACAGGGGGTACCGGTACAGAGTCAATGTGGAGGTTATAGACAGGGGGTACCGGTACAGAGTCAATGTGAAGGCTATATACAGGGTGTTACGGTACAGAGTCAATGTGGCGGCTATATACAGGGGATACCGGTACAGAGTCAATGTGGAGGCTATATACAGGGTGTTACGGTACAGAGTCAATGTGGAGGCTATATACAGGGGGTACTGGTACAGAGTCAATGTGGAGGCTATATACAGGGGATACCGGTACAGAGTCAATGTGGAGACTATATACAGGGTGTTACGGTACAGAGTCAATGTGAAGGCTATATACAGGGGGTACCGGTACAGAGTCAATGTGGAGACTATATACAGGGTGTTACGGTACAGAGTCAATGTGCAGGCTATATACAGGGGGTACCGGATCAGAGTCAATGTGGAGGCTATATACAGGGGGTACCGGTACAGAGTCAATGTGGAGGCTATATACAGGGGGTACCGGTACAGAGTCAATGTGGAGGTTATCTACAGGGTGTTACGGTACAGAGTCAATGTGGAGGCTGTATACAGGGGGTACCGGTACAGAGTCAATGTGGAGGCTATATACAGGGTGTTACGGTACAGAGTCAATGTGGAGGCTATATACAGGGGGTACCAGTACAGAGTCAATGTGGAGGCTATATACAGGGGGATACCAGTACAGAGTCAATGTGGAGGTTATCTACAGGGTGTTATGGTACAGAGTCAATGTGGAGGCTATATACAGGGGGTACCGGTACAGAGTCAATGTGGAGGCTATATACAGGGGATACCGGTACAGAGTCAATGTGGAGACTATATACAGGGTGTTACGGTACAGAGTCAATGTGAAGGCTATATACAGGGGGTACCGGTACAGAGTCAATGTGGAGGCTATATACAGGGGGTACCGGTACAGAGTCAATGTGGAGGTTATCTACAGGGTGTTACGGTACAGAGTCAATGTGGAGGCTATATACAGGGGGTACCGGTACAGAGTCAATGTGGAGGTTATCTACAGGGTGTTACGGTACAGAGTCAATGTGGAGGCTATATACAGGGGGTACCGGTACAGAGTCAATGTGGAGGTTATCTACAGGGTGTTACGGTACAGAGTCAATGTGGAGGCTGTATACAGGGGGTACCGGTACAGAGTCAATGTGGAGGCTATATGCAGGGTGTTACGGTACAGAGTCAATGTGGAGGCTATATACAGGGGGTACCAGTACAGAGTCAATGTGGAGGCTATATACAGGGGGATACCAGTACAGAGTCAATGTGGAGGTTATCTACAGGGTGTTATGGTACAGAGTCAATGTGGAGGCTATATACAGGGGGTACCGGTACAGAGTCAATGTGGAGGCTATATACAGGGGATACCGGTACAGAGTCAATGTGGAGACTATATACAGGGTGTTACGGTACAGAGTCAATGTGAAGGCTATATACAGGGTGTTACGGTACAGAGTCAATGTGGAGGCTATATACAGGTGGTACCGGTACAGAGTCAATGTGGAGGCTATATACAGGGGGTACCGGTACAGAGTCAATGTGGAGGCTATATACAGGGGGTACCGGTACAGAGTCAATGTGGAGGCTATATACAGGTGGTACCGGTACAGAGTCAATGTGGAGGCTATATACAGGGGGTACCGGTACAGAGTCAATGTGGAGACTATATACAGGGGGTACCGGTACAGAGTCAATGTGGAGGTTATATACAGGGGGTACCGGGACAGAGTCAATGTGGAGACTATATACAGGGTGTTACGGTACTGAGTCAATGTGGAGACTATATACAGGGTGTTACAGTACAGAGTCAATGTGGAGGCTATATACAGGGTGTTACAGTACTGAGTCAATGTGGAGACTATATACAGGGGGTACCGGTACAGAGTCAACGTGGAGGCTATATACAGGGGGTACCGGTACAGAGTCAATGTGGAGGCTATATACAGGGTGTTACGGTACAGAGTCAATGTGGAGGCTATATACAGGGTGTTACGGTACAGAGTCAATGTGGAGGCTATATACAGGGGGTACCGGTACAGAGTCAATGTGGAGGCTATATACAGGGGGTACCGGTACAGAGTCAATGTGGAGGCTATATACAGGGGATACCGGTACAGAGTCAATGTGGAGGTTATATACAGGGTGTTACGGTACAGAGTCAATGTGGAGGTTATCTACAGGGGGTACCGGTACAGAGTCAATGTGGAGGCTATATACAGGGGGTACCGGTACAGAGTCAATGTGGAGGCTATATACAGGGGATACCGGTACAGAGTCAATGTGGAGGTTATATACAGGGTGTTACGGTACAGAGTCAATGTGGAGGTTATCTACAGGGGGTACCGGTACAGAGTCAATGTGGAGGCTATATACAGGTGGTACCGGTACAGAGTCAATGTGGAGGCTATATACAGGGGGTACCGGTACAGAGTCAATGTGGAGACTATATACAGGGGGTACCGGTACAGAGTCAATGTGGAGACTATATACAGGGGGTACCGGTACAGAGTCAATGTGGAGGTTATATACAGGGGGTACCGGGACAGAGTCAATGTGGAGACTATATACAGGGGGTACCGGTACAGAGTCAATGTGGAGACTATATACAGGGTGTTACGGTACAGAGTCAATGTGGAGGCTATATACAGGGTGTTACGGTACAGAGTCAATGTGAAGGCTATATACAGGGTGTTACGGTACAGAGTCAATGTGGAGGCTATATACAGGGTGTTACGGTACAGAGTCAATGTGGAGGCTATATACAGGGGGTACCGGTACAGAGTCAATGTGAAGGCTATATACAGGGTGTTACGGTACAGAGTCAATGTGAAGGCTATATACAGGGTGTTACGGTACAGAGTCAATGTGGAGGTTATATACAGGGGGTACCGGTACAGAGTCAATGTGGAGGCTATATACAGGGGGTACCGGTACAGAGTCAATGTGGAGGCTATATACAGGGGGTACCGGTACAGAGTCAATGTGGAGGCTATATACAGGGGGTACCGGTACAGAGTCAATGTGGAGACTATATACAGGGGGTACCGGTACAGAGTCAATGTGGAGGCTATATACAGGTTGTTACGGTACAGAGTCAATGTGGAGGCTATATACAGGGGGTACCGGTACAGAGTCAATGTGGAGGCTATATACAGGGGGTACCGGTACAGAGTCAATGTGGAGGCTATATACAGGGGGTACCGGTACAGAGTCAATGTGGAGACTATATACAGGGGGTACCGGTACAGAGTCAATGTGCGGGGGCATTGGTTAGTCCAACTTAAGATAAACTGGCTGTCCTCAACCCTCTCACCGGTCTGCTCCCAGACCTGCAATGCAAGCGGGTGGATCTGTTCTGGTCGGGCCATCACTGGCTGAGGGCGGCAGTGTTGTACATGTCCGTCCACGAAGGAGGACAGGGCCTGGTGGAACTGGAGGGCAGGGTGGCTGCGTTCTTTTTTATTTTTATTTTTTTCTTAGGGGTGGATCAGCTTAATATTGCGGAAAGAATGTTGCTTCCAATGTAATTGTCTGCATCATTTCCAATGATGGTGGCTGCGTTCTGACTAAATGCGGTGCAGAGACTGCTGTACCATACTGATGTTGGCTGGAGGGAACCAGCATGCGCGCTGCTGAGGAGAGCTGGTGGATTAGGGTTGGACCGGCAGCTGTTCCTCATGAAGCTGGAGAGGCTGAGTACAGCAGGTCTCCCTGATTTTTACTCTGCGGTGCTGAGGGCCCTGACAGCTGTTAAGACCCACACGAGAAGGGGGTGTGAAGACTGGGCTGTGGGTGTGGGAGGAGCCTATCTTCCACAATCAAGCCATCCTTTTGAGATCGGTTCAGTCGGCCACCCTGCAGAAGCAACTGATGGCAGCGGGTTCACTAAGGCTAGGTGACCTGCGGCTGCTGTGGGCGGAGGGGTGGAATACCTCGGAAGTACTGGCACAACAAACAGGACTAACATCTCTTAGGCTGCTGGAGAGATTCCTGGAGGAGGTCCAGGAGGCACTGAGCCGGTAAAGGGGGTGTTTGAGCGGCCGAAGGGGGAGGGGACACCATTGGGGTCTGGAGGACTTGTTAGATGTTAACACTCCGAGCCTGGGGGAGTTTGAGGGGGTGGGAGGTAATGCCCTCTACAACCTCTGCATGAAGGTGAGAAACATTAGGAGCCGAACATGAGTGAAGGCACAAGGCTGCTGGTGGTGGTGGTGAGGTTTTAATGGAATGAGGATGTATCATTAAAGAAAGACAAAAAAAGTATCTCTGTTCCTCTCTCTCTCTCTCTCTCTCTCTCTCTCAAATCAATTAAAGGGGCTGTATTGGCATGGGAAACATATGTTAACATTGCCAAAGCAAGTGAAGTAGAGAATAAACAAAAGTGAAAGTCTCTCTCTTTCTCTCTCTCGCTCTCAGTAACTCAGTAACTCACTCTCTATATATCTGTCTTTCCCTTTCTCTAACTCTCCCTCCTCGCTCAGTCACTTTTAACCATGATTATTGGCGCATACAGTAGCTACCTCAACTATCACCAGTATCCATGGATATCGGTACTGGTTTTGAACATGTTTAAAGTCTACAAATTCTCATTTGTAATTCTTTATTCTGGTGTGTGTAATTAGTGTGACTGTTGAGGAAAAGTAAGTTGGCAAGCGATCTGGATCTGCCAATCATAGGCCTGTTGTTTTTTTCTCCAGCGATGTATTATGCCATCGTGTTCTCACTCTCTCCCTCTGTCCTTTAATCACTCCCTCCCCTGTGTATGTGTGTGTATGTGTGTGTGTGCGTGTTTGTGCACCAGGTGCTGTTGGATCACACTATTAAGGACCCGACACATCTGAGAGAGAGAGAGAGAGGGAAAGAGAGAGAGAGACAACTAGAGAGAGCGAGGGAGAGAGGAAAAGAGAGAGAGAGACATAAATAGAGAGAGAGAGAGGGAAAGAGAGAGAGACAAATAGAGAGAGAGAGAGAGAGAGAGAGAGAGAGAGAGAGAGAGACAGAAGAGAAGAAGAGAGAGGTAGAACACCTTTCATGCCTGTCTTCAGTAGTTCTCAGATGTCACCGTGTGCAGATTCTGCATGTAGGCTGAGAGAATCTGCCAGGAGATCTGATGCGTGAGTTCTGATGCGTGAGACTTGATGCGTGAGATCTGATGCGTGAGTTCTGATGCGTGAGATCTGATGCGTGAGTTCTGATGCGTGAGATCTGATGCGTGAGATCTGATGCGTGAGTTCTGATGCGTGAGATCTGATGCGTGAGTTCTGAAGCGTGAGTTCTGAAGCGTGAGTTCTGAAGCGTGAGTTCTGAAGCGTGAGTTCTGATGCGTGAGTTCTGATGCGTGAGTTCTGATGCGTGAGTTCTGATGCGTGAGTTCTGATGCGTGAGATCTGATGCGTGAGATCTGATGCGTGAGATCTGATGCGTGAGATCTGATGCGTGAGTTCTGATGCGTGAGATCTGATGCGTGAGATCTGATGCGTGAGATCTGATGCGTGAGATCTGATGCGTGAGATCTGATGCGTGAGTTCTGATGCGTGAGATCTGATGCGTGAGATCTGATGCGTGAGATCTGATGCGTGAGCTCCATTGCGTGAGCTCTGATGCGTGAGCTCCATTGCGTGAGCTCTGATGCGTGAGCTCTGATGCGTGAGATCTGATGCGTGAGATCTGATGCGTGAGTTCTGATGCGTGAGATCTGAGCAGCATTCGTTTCTTAATTTAAAAAAAAAGTTTTGTGTGTTTTGGTCACTAGTTATTTGGACGTATCAGGATTGGGTGAAGGCAGTGCTTCAATGCCAACTGAGAGTGTGCTTTGGCTGACAGTTTCCTTTTGCCAGGGTGAAGACTTCACTTTTCTAACACATATGAAAGAATAAATGAATCACGCAACTGAACAAATTTACTTCTGGGTTAACAGATATTATCTTCACACACCTCTCTCTCTCTCTCTCTCTCTCTCTCTCTCTCTCTCTCTCTCTCTCTCTCTCTCTCTCTCTCTCTCTCTCTCTCTCTCTCTCTCTCTCTCTCTCTCTCTCTCTCTCTCTCTCTCTCTCTCTCTCTCTCTCTCTCTCTCTCTCTCTCTCTCTCTCTCTCTCTCTCTCTCTCTCTCTCTCTCTCTCTCTCTCTCTCTCTCTCTCTCTCTCTCTCTCTCTCTCTCTCTCTCTCTGTGTGTGTGTTCTCAGAGTCACCTTGCCACAGGCCCTCTCCTCCCCGCTCATAGCTGGCTCTATCCGGGTGTGTATCCAGTCAGCTCAATCAATGGCACACATGGTGTGTGTGTGACCGAACACTAATGGTTGGCCTGATGGTAGTGGGAGTCAGTGGGAGAGAGAGGATTGCTCGTCTGTGTGTCACACACGCATGAACGAGGGCTAACAAAAAGTTATTCAGACGAGAGCAAGGAAATACCAAAAAGGTCAGTCACTCCATTGTGACAGGTAACGAAACAGTAGAAAAACAGACAAAAGCAAAGTGAATGTATTTAAGTCCTACAAAGCTGGGCTTACGATCTCTCGTTAATAAAAGATCTCTAACAGACGACACAGGATCGAACTGTGTTGCTCACTGACATAGGTGTGTGTGTGTGTTATGTTTGTTATTTTATAGCACGTGTTGCTAGTCGCTGTGTGTTGGTGTTAGAATAATACTCACAGATTTACACTTCCTGCTGTTCTGCTGCGATGCTCTCGGGACAGCTGACAGGAAGTATACATACCCTCTGAAGAGTTTTCTGACCAATCAGAGACGGGCAGCTCCCAGGGAAGTATGGGTAGTATATGTGTTGGCGTACTGGTAGTGTATATAATGTCACTGACAGCTTTCCAAGAAACCAAACATTCAGACATTCATGGTCTGTTTACATATATTTGTGAGACTATTTATAAAGATGTAAAAAATGTCTGTATTAACTGTGTTTTTAACTATGTGATAATATTTTAGGTTGAGGAAAGGTCCGAGGGGGCGATTTATATGGCCAATATAACACGGCTAAGAGCTGTTCTTATGCACGAAGCGATTATAAACTGGTTACCAACGTAATTAGAGCAGTAAAAATAAATGTTTTTGTCATACCCGTGCTATACAACGGCTGTCGGCCAATCAGCATTCAGGGCTCGAAACACCCAGTTGATTATTTCTGATATATCACAGGCCTTACGTTTATTTTTTCCAGCTTAAGTAAAATGTGTTATGCCTCTACTGCCATTCATTCCAATTGGACTGGTTTGGATTTCTCCCTGACCAAGATGGCTGCCATTTTCAAACCCGTTCTGGAACTTTGAGGGTTTGTGACATAGCCCATCTAGTCATTTAATAGGACGTCTATCGTTCAAACTAAGTTCAACAGTGCCATGTGTGGAGTAACAAAAGTAGAATGAGATCAAGGCAAAGTAAATGAACCACAAGATGTGGTTCATGGTTTAATAGCTGTGAATGAAATCATAAGACATTTAAGTCTATGACTAAAATGACAAAACACTCAACATTTGAATGCTGAATTGCACAAAAAAAAACTACAAATCGACAAGCTTTTTTGGATGTGTATTCTTCTTTCACTGAAGTAGCGTCTTACGTCACTGGCCTCCCATCGGTCCTCACCTCTGGTTGTGACAGGATCGGCCAGGGGTGCAGAACACACTGCTACATCTTTCCACTTCCTGTTACACCTTTCCATTTCCTCTGGAAACAACATCAGAATGTTAGGGCGGAGCTAAAATGGTCACTGCACCCTTGCCAAAAAAATCTGGTTAAAAAATACAATGTGTATGTGTGTGTGTGTCTTTGGCTATTTATGTGGATGGATAGGAAGAATATGTGTGTGTGTGTTGGAGTGTGTCTCTTCTCTCTTCACTGCGTGAGATCCTAAAATCTGCCTCTTTCCAGAAGATCAAGACCCTAAAGTCCAGGTAGCAGATAAAGGACCCTATCAGATATTTATGTAGTTGGTGCCTTATATCAACTAATAACTAATTAACTATTAATTACTTACTAATTCATGAACTAATATGCATGGGTTCTAACTTGAACAATTCTTTGTTAGTTAGTTTACAATTGTACCATGTATGCTCCCTGCATATAAAAACCACAGAGACTGCTCGAAGGGCCCGATTGAAAGATCATAATTTGACTCACACGGTGAGCCTACTGTTGCCAAGTTGTACTTCACGTTTTAGTATGGAAAATGTTTCTGAGGAATATTCTACAATATTCACAACATATTGACACAAATTTCATCAATTACATGTGGGAAAACATATTTGAATGAACATTATCAAGATAGCAGCAGATGAAACAGAAAGTGAAGTCGCTCCTCCATCTCTCCCCGGTTTTAGCTTGCGGCTCTCATTGTCTATCTGGCTAGCTTTAGGATATTTACTAGTCCATACCATTGACAAACTTGGCTATGTTAACGACATATGGCAGTACACAAATGAAATCTAGCTCACTTATTTTGCCAGCTAGAAAGAAACAGCCACAAATTAATTCAGAAACGGAGGAAGAGGATAACTACCTACAGCAAGCAAACGTTAACAGATGCATCTTCAACAAGAAGCAACTGTGACAACATTGATCCTAAGATCAAAACATTTACTTTCCCCCTGAACAAAATTCCAAATCTACCCCTCTGAAGAAAACCTGGGTCTTTTCTCTAAAATGCCACCAGATCCAGGATCGAATACGTGGCTTATCCCACCATCCACTCACATACTGTAAACACAGTTTCGGTCCCAGCCACAAGGCTTTATATAGAAACATTGACGTCCATCACGACCAAAACTGCTCTTTTCCCATAGTCTTGTACTGTACAATCTATAGTATGATAGCACCAGCAGTTAGCTACCAACAGCTGGTTACCTTAGAGTTAATCAGTGTTATTTGGATGGAAGATGTGAGCTAAATACGGTACCTCTATAGCTAGCTAAAGTTAGGATCTAGGTAGCAAACTAGCTCTTTCACCTACCCAGTGAAGCCCTGTTCATGCATAGAGGTATTAAACTAGCTCTTTAACTTACCCGGTGAAGCCCTGTTCCTGCATAGAGGTAGTAAACTAGCTCTTTAACTTATCCGGTGAAGCCCTGTTCATGCATAGAGGTATTAAACTAGCTCTTTAACTTACCCGGTTAAGGCCTGTTCATGCATAGAGGTATTAAACTAGCTCTTTAACTTACCCGGTGAAGCCCTGTTCATGCATAGAGGTAGTAAACTAGCTCTTTAACTTACCCAGTGAAGCCCTGTTCATGCATAGAGGTAGTAAACTAGCTCTTTAACTTACCCGGTTAAGGCCTGTTCATGCATAGAGGTATTAAACTAGCTCTTTAACTTACCCGGTGAAGCCCTGTTCATGCATAGAGGTATTAAACTAGCTCTTTAACCTGTTATGGCTGCAAGCCCGATATCGGTACACCTATGACAACATCCCCTCACCCCCCCCACACTGATTAGCATCGCTAGCATAGCGTCAAAATTAAATAGTAGCATCTAAATATCATTAAATCACAAGTCCAAGACACCAGATGAAAGATACAGATCTTGTGAATAAACCCATCATTTCTGTTTTTTTAAATGTTTTACAGGGAAGACACAATATGTAAATCTATTAGCTAACCACGTTAGCAAAATACACCATTTTTCTTTGTCCACCATTTTTTCTCTCCACCACTAGCTATCACCAATTCGGCCAAATAAAGATATTGATAGCCACTAACCAAGAAAAAACCTCATCAGATGACAGTCTGATAACATATTTATTGTATAGGATAGGTTTTGTTAGAAAAATGTGCATATTTCAGGTAGAAATCATAGTTTACAATTGCACCCACCATCACAACTCGACTAGAATTACTACAGAGAGCAACGTGTTTTACCAATTTACTCATCATAAAACATTTCATAAAAATATACAGCTCACAGCAATGGAAAGACACAGATCTTGTGAATTCAGACAATATTTCAGATGTTCTAAGTGTTTTACAGCGAAAACACAATAAATCGTTATATTAGCATACCACATATGCAAACGTTACCCCAGCATGAATTCAAGCCAAAGAGAGCGATATCGTTATCATCGCCAAAATATATTAATTTTTTCACTAACCTTCTCAGAATTCTTCCGATGACACTCCTGTAACATCATATTACAACATACATATAGAGTTTGTTCGAAAATGTGCATATTTAGCCATAAAAAACCGTGGTTATACAATGAAAATAGTAGCAAAACAAGCCTGGAAATGTCGGTCGCCATCTTTCAGAGTGATCTAGTTTAATCAATAGCTAATCATATACTTGACTAAAAAATACAGGGTTGACAGGAATCGAAAGACAAATTAGTTCTTAATGCAATCGCTGAATTACATTTCTAAAATTATCCTTACTGTGCAATACAGGGTTCGCCAAGCGAAGCTATACCAAACAAAATGGCGGAATATGCGTTTAAAAATTTTCGACAGAACAACGATTTATCATATTAAATATTTCTTACTGTGAGGTGATCTTCCATCAGAATCTTGGGCAATGTATCCTTTCTTGGGTCTAATCTTCTTTTGGTCGAAAGATGTCCTCTGTCTGTCGAAATGCCCACTAACGTTCGACCGGGACCCCGAAACGTGCCCAAAGCTTCAAAGAGCATCACATAGAACTGCCTCAAAATCGCACTAAACGGATATAAATTGCTATAAAACGGTTTAAATTAACTACCTTATGATGTTTTTAACACCTCTAACGAGTAAAAACATGACCGGCGAAATATTACTGGCTAAACCCAAGCTTGGAAAGAGAGCAGGTCCAACGTACATCGTGCGTCAGGCGCAGCAGGAAAAGAACGGTACTTCCGGTATTTCTTGTTTTATACAGGCCATGATTGCGCAATCGACTCCATTCAAAGCGTCACCACGTACTGACATCCAGGGGAAGACGTAAGCAGTGTTTGTATCCTCATAGCATTTACAGGGACCTTAAAACCGACCCCAGATCAGGGGCCAAGATTTCTGAAATCTGACTCCCTGTCAGGAAAAGTGCTGTAGAAGGAGCTGTGTTTCACTCAGAGACAAAATTCCAACGGCTATAGAAACTAGAGAGTGTTTTCTATCCAATAATAACAATAATATGCATATTGTACGAGCAAGAATTGAGTACGAGGCCGTTTGAAATGGGCACCCTTAATCAGAGCTACTCAATACTGCCCCTGCAGCCATAAAAAGTTAACTTACCCGGTGAAGCCCTGTTCCTGCATAGAGGTAGTAAACTAGCTCTTTAACTTATCCGGTGAAGCCCTGTTCATGCATAGAGGTATTAAACTAGCTCTTTAACTTACCCGGTTAAGGCCTGTTCATGCATAGAGGTATTAAACTAGCTCTTTAACTTACCCGGTGAAGCCCTGTTCATGCATAGAGGTAGTAAACTAGCTCTTTAACTTACCCAGTGAAGCCCTGTTCATGCATAGAGGTAGTAAACTAGCTCTTTAACTTACCCGGTTAAGGCCTGTTCATGCATAGAGGTATTAAACTAGCTCTTTAACTTACCCGGTGAAGCCCTGTTCATGCATAGAGGTATTAAACTAGCTCTTTAACTTACCTGGTGAAGCCCTGTTCATGCATAGAGGTAGTAAGCTAGCTCTTTAACTTACCCGGTGAAGCCCTGTTCATGCATAGAGGTAGTAAACTAGCTCTTTAACTTACCTGGTGAAGCCCTGTTCATGCATAGAGGTAGTAAGCTAGCTCTTTAACTTACCCGGTGAAGCCCTGTTCATGCATAGAGGTATTAAACTAGCTCTTTAACTTACCCGGTTAAGGCCTGTTCATGCATAGAGGTATTAAACTAGCTCTTTAACTTACCCGGTGAAGCCCTGTTCATGCATAGAGGTAGTAAGCTAGCTCTTTAACTTACCCGGTGAAGCCCTGTTCATGCATAGAGGTATTAAACTAGCTCTTTAACTTACCCGGTTAAGGCCTGTTCATGCATAGAGGTATTAAACTAGCTCTTTAACTTACCCGGTGAAGCCCTGTTCATGCATAGAGGTAGTAAGCTAGCTCTTTAACTTACCCGGTGAAGCCCTGTTCATGCATAGAAGTAGTAAACTAGCTCTTTAACTTACCCGGTGAAGCCCTGTTCATGCATAGAGGTAGTAAGCTAGCTCTTTAACTTACCCGGTGAAGCCCTGTTCATGCATAGAGGTAGTAAACTAGCTCTTTAATTTACCCGGTGAAGCCCTGTTCATGCATAGAGGTATTAAACTAGCTCTTTAACTTACCCGGTTAAGGCCTGTTCATGCTCTACCTCTGCTGGCTGTTTGTGATACTTTATAACCACGTTGTTGGTAGGGACAGAATCCACTTTGAAAAGCAACGTTTTGCTGAAGCCCTCCCTTCCATTGTTGATAGCCATGGAAATTCTCAAGGATGAAATGTGCCCCACAGATTGGCAAGTAGATGCCCAATTCGCCCGACTCATTCTCACAAATATATCCAATTTTTTTTACCAAGTGTTTCATTTTTGTGGCCATAGAGGCATATTCACATTGCTACCACACAACGCTTGGCCATCTTGATGAAGAAACATGCTATTATTAGCTAGGTCCATACTACTAACCCACAAGTTTTTCTTAAAATATATTTTTTTACCCAGAAGGCATCCCTGTGTGACGCTGCATGTTAATTACCCAGCCAAGCAGTTACAAGTAGTAGAGTCCTTTTGGTTGTGAAGTGCACGATCAAAAAGCTTTTTCCTTTCTTCAGAACAAAATTCAATTTCCCACTTGACTGTCTATTATATCACCCTGTCACATACCTTCCCAGTTAACAGCACCTCAAAAGATGAAGGAATACATTGTTTAGGAGGATTGCCTGCTGCAGTTGTTCGAGAGATGTCTAGTTTGCAGCCGAAAACATTCAACATAGAGAAGACTAGCAAGAGGACCATCAGCATCACGCAGACATGCCCTCGCTGTCAGCATTCCTATAAATGGCAACAGGGAGGACACTTGAATCAGGTTGGTGACATTTGACCTGGTCGAAGAGTTTAGAGTTTTGTCCCGATTCACCTTCCTAATCTAGATGGTGGAACCGGCCTGATCGATACGTTTACCATTCTATTTCTCTCACGATAACTGAAGTGAAATGGAAAGCTGGACGCAGCGATCAGGTTGGTTCCACCATGCTAATCATATCCACCGTTGATAATGTAATCAGTGCTCTGTGTGTGTGTGTTTGTTTGTGACTGACCACTATCTTTGATGAGGGGCCCAGGAGCTGATCAATGCTGCTATGCCCATCAACGCGGTGCTGGGAAAAAAGACCTCCACTCCAGCCTCAACGATTTGCCTGCTCACCAACGGTCATCGATGTTCCAGACCAGAATTAGGTAGCTTCAGTCTGTGCAGAATAACTGGTACCCTATGTAGTCTGTCTCAATGTGTCTGATGGGTGATTGATTTTAAACTCAAAAGTCTCATATCCTTCCCTGCAACCCTAACCCACCGTCCCTTCATCGCATTCACTAACCCTAACCCCCCGTCCCTTCACCCCATTCACTAACCCTAACCCACCATCCCTTCACCCCATTCACTAACCCTAACCCACCGTCCCTTCACCCCATTCACTAACCCTAACCCACTATCCCTTCACCCCATTCATTAACCCTAACCCACCATCCCTTCACCCCATTCACTAACCCTAACCCTAACCCACCATCCCTTCACCCCATTCACTAACCCTAACCCACCATCCCTTCACCCCATTCACTAACCCTAACCCACCATCCCTTCACCCCATTCACTAACCCTAACCCACCATCCCTTCACCCCATTCACTAACCCTAACCCACCATCCCTTCACCCCATTCACTAACCCTAACCCTAACCCACCATCCCTTCACCCCATTCACTAACCCTAACCCACCAACCCTTCACCCCATTCACTAACCCTAACCCACCATCCCTTCATCCCATTCACTAACCCTAACCCTAACCCTAACCCTAACCCACTATCCCTTCACCCCATTCACTAACCCTAACCCACCATCCCTTCACCCCATTCACTAACCCTAACCCACCATCCCTTCATCCCATTCACTAACCCTAACCCTAACCCTAACCCACTATCCCTTCACCCCATTCACTAACCCTAACCCCCCATCCCTTCACCCCATTCACTAACCCTAACCCACCATCCCTTCATCCCATTCACTAACCCTAACCCTAACCCCAACCCACCATCCCTCCACCCCATTCACTAACCCTAACCCCAACCCACCATCCCTCCACCCCATTCACTAACCCCAACCCACCATCCCTTCACCCCATTCACTAACCCTAACCCTAACCCACCAACCCTTCACCCCATTCACTAACCCTAACCCTAACCCACCATCCCTTCACCCCATTCACTAACCCTAACCCTAACCCACTATCCCTTCATCCCATTCACTAACCCTAACCCACCATCCCTTCACCCCATTCACTAACCCTAACCCACCATCCCTTCACCCCATTCACTAACCCTAACCCTAACCCACCATCCCTTCACCCCATTCACTAACCCTAACCCTAACCCACTATCCCTTCATCCCATTCACTAACCCTAACCCACCATCCCTTCACCCCATTCACTAACCCTAACCCACCATCCCTTCACCCCATTCACTAACCCTAACCCTAACCCACCATCCCTTCACCCCATTCACTAACCCTAACCCTAACCCACTATCCCTTCACCCCATTCACTAACCCTAACCCACCATCCCTTCACCCCATTCACTAACCCTAACCCACCAACCCTTCACCCCATTCACTAACCCTAACCCACCATCCCTTCACCCCATTCACTAACCCTAACCCTAACCCACCATCCCTTCACCCCATTCACTAACCCTAACCCACCAACCCTTCACCCCATTCACTAACCCTAACCCACCATCCCTTCACCCCATTCACTAACCCTAACCCTAACCCACCATCCCATCACCCCATTCACTAACCCTAACCCACCATCCCTTCACCCCATTCACTAACCCTAACCCACCATCCCTTCACCCCATTCACTAACCCTAACCCTAACCCACCATCCCTCCACCCCATTCACTAACCCTAACCCACCAACCCTTCACCCCATTCACTAACCCTAACCCACCATCCCTTCACCCCATTCACTAACCCTAACCCTAACCCACCATCCCTTCACCCCATTCATTAACCCTAACCCACCATCCCTTCACCCCATTCACTAACCCTAACCCACCATCCCTTCACCCCATTCACTAACCCTAACCCACCATCCCTTCACCCCATTCACTAACCCTAACCCTAACCCACCATCCCTTCACCCCATTCACTAACCCTAACCCTAACCCACCATCCCTTCACCCCATTCACTAACCCTAACCCACCATCCCTCCACCCCATTCACTAACCCTAACCCACCATCCCTCCACCCCATTCACTAACCCTAACCCACCAACCCTTCACCCCATTCACTAACCCTAACCCACCATCCCTTCACCCCATTCACTAACCCTAACCCTAACCTACCATCCCTTCACCCCATTCATTAACCCTAACCCACCATCCCGTCACCCCATTCACTAACCCTAACCCACCATCCCTTCACCCCATTCATTAACCCTAACCCACCATCCCTTCACCCCATTCACTAACCCTAACCCTAACCCACCATCCCTTCACCCCATTCACTAACCCTAACCCACCAACCCTTCACCCCATTCACTAACCCTAACCCACCAACCCTTCACCCCATTCACTAACCCTAACCCACCATCCCTTCACCCCATTCACTAACCCTAACCCTAACCCACCATCCCTTCACCCCATTCACTAACCCTAACCCTAACCCACCATCCCTTCACCCCATTCACTAACCCTAACCCACCATCCCTTCACCCCATTCACTAACCCTAACCCACCATCCCTTCACCCCATTCACTAACCCTAACCCACCATCCCTTCACCCCATTCACTAACCCTAACCCACCAACCCTTCACCCCATTCACTAACCCTAACCCACCATCCCTTCACCCCATTCATTAACCCTAACCCACCATCCCTTCACCCCATTCATTAACCCTAACCCACCATCCCTTCACCCCATTCACTAACCCTAACCCACCATCCCGTCACCCCATTCACTAACCCTAACCCACCATCCCGTCACCCCATTCACTAACCCTAACCCACCATCCCGTCACCCCATTCACTAACCATAACCCACCATCCCTTCATCCCATTCACTAACCCTAACCCACCATTCCTTCACCCCATTAACTCCCTCTTCTCCATCTGCAGGTTTGGAGAAACACAACCTAACTCCCTCTATCTCTCCCCTACCTAGTTAGTGAAGTTAGGTGCACCACATAAAATGTAGGAGTACCAGAAACATAGATATTTTAACAGATTGAGATATAGCCTACATTGTGCCTATATGAATCATACTTACTTTTGAAACATATCTCCTCCACGTCTTACTTTCTCTGCCACCAAATGTTTGCATAATAGTAAAGTTACCAGGTTGTCAGGGTGATATGGGCCAGGTAGGAGTTATGACAGGGTAGGAACCAAAGTGCTGGTTAGTATTTTCTTAGTGGACCATAATAGCATTTGAAGAGATGTATAGATGTTGCATGCCATTGCACAAACAACATGCTGATATACACCACCACTGGTAGCAACCTGTATTAGACCTAACGTTTGCTTTGCCCTAGCTAGTGCATATAGCTAAATGGCATTTACCTAACCAACTAGCTAGTTAGCGATTAGCATTAGCGATTAGCTTTAGGCACATCCCAGGTTCCTAAGACTTAACTCGTGTTTTGCAAAGAGAAAGATTAATATTATTATAGAGAAAACATGTGGATTCAACTTTAAACGCAATGTGTAAAGCAGCATCGTTGTTGTTTTGGAAGAATCTGCTGAGAGAAACAGGCACAGTGTAGAGCAAGGGAGGGGGAGGGGCAAAGTACAGCCCGCCGGGCACTTCAATCCGACGCACGAGACATAAAAAAAAATTATAATAATAAAAACTTAACTTTTTCAACCTTTTTTTCTCCACAATTTCATGGTATCCAATTGGTAGTTACAGTCTTGTCACATCGCTGCAACTCCCGTAAGGAAAGGTCGAGAGCCGCACATCCTCCGAAACACAATCCAGCCAAGCCGCACTGCTTCTTGACGCAATGCCCGGTAGCCAGCCGCACCAATGTGTCAGAGGAAACACAGTATACCTGGCGACCGTGTCAGCATGCATGCGCCCGGTCCGCCACAGGAGTTGCTAGTGCGCAATGGGACAAGAAAATTTCAGCCTGCCAAACGTTGGTTAGGTCGGGGTGTGATTAAGGGTGGGTTATCTAGGTGTATTGGATGTCTATGTTGGCCTGATATGGTTCCCAATCAGAGGCAGCTGTTTATCGTTGTCTCTGATTGGGGATCATATTTAGGTAGCCATTTCCCCATTGTGCTTTGTGTGATCTTATCTAGGTATAGTTGCCTGTGAGCACTATTTTGAGCTTCACGTTTCGTTTGTTAGTTTTATTGTTTTTCCCTTTGAGTTTTTCTATTCCAAAATACAGGATGGTAACACGCTGCGCCTTGGTCTTTATGACGAGCGTGACAACTATTTATGACACAACTTTGATTGCGACCCTAGTATTATTCCTGTCAACTTGTGGGTGCAAACGCTGTCTTCTCGCGTGGAGACACGTTAAATAAAGTGGCTCCAAACATTGCCCCTTTTTCTCCCGGGAGCTTGTACCACCGGGAGAGTAGGAAAAACAAATAAATATGTAAAGCTCACATTCTTTCCAAAAATTATTGTCCAGTCCACTTACTCGTCAGAGTTTATTTAACCTGTCTAGCCCCGGGGTTCCGCTAGCGGAACTCCTCCCACATTCCACTGAAAAGGCAGAGCGCGAAATTCAAAAAATATTTTAGAAATATTTAACTTTCACACATTAACAAGTCCAATACAGCAAATGAAAGATAAACATCTTGTGAATCCAGTCAACATGTCCGATTTTTAAAATGTTTTACAGCGAAAACACCACGTATATTTATGTTAGCTCACCACCAAATACAAAAAAGCACAGACATTTTTCACAGCACAGGTAGCATGCACAAAACCAACCAAACTAACCAAGAACCAACCAAACTAACCAAGAAACAACTTCATCAGATGACAGTCTTATAACATGTTACACAATAAATCTATGTTTTGTTCGAAAAATGTGCATATTTGAGCTATAAATCAGTTTTACATTGCAGCTACCGTCACAAATAGCACCGAAGCAGCCAGAGTAATTACAGACACCAACGTGAAATACCTAAATACTCATCATAAAACATTTCTGAAAAAGACATGGTGTACAGCAAATGAAAGACAAGCATCTTGTGAATCCAGCCAATATTTCCGATTTCTTAAGTGTTTTACAGCGAAAACACAATAAAGCATTATATTAGCTTACCACAATAGCCAGAAACACAAGCCATTTACCAGCATCAAAAGTTAGCGATCGTAACAAACCAGCAAAAGATATATAATTTTTGACTAACCTTGATAAGCTTCATCAGATGACAGTCCTATAACATCAGGTTATACATACACTTATGTTTTGTTCGAAAATGTGCATATTTAGAGCTGTAATCAGTGGTTATACATTGTGCTAACGTAGCACCTTTTTCCTATTATGTCCGGATATTTTTCTGACACTCACCTATTCTGACCAAATAACTATTCATAAACATCACTAAAAAATACATGTTGTATAGGAAATGATAGATACACTAGTTCTTAATGCAATCGCCGTGTTAGAATTCTAAAAATAACTTCATTACGACATGCAGCTTACGTTATGTCGAGAGAGTGCCCAAAATCTGGGCTCATGTTCCGACAGACATGTTCCGACAGATATATGAAATAACATCATAAATGGGTCCTACTTTTGTTGAGCTTCAATCAGAATGTTGTACAAGGGGTCCTTTGTCGGGAACAATCGTTGTTTGGTTTTAGAATGGCATTTTTCCCTCTCGAATGAGCAAGCAAAACTAGCCAAGTGGCGCTAAGCTCTCCTTCGTCACCAAACGCAAAGAAGGCAACATGCCTAAACTCCCGAAAAAATTTCAATAATCTAATAAAACTATATTGAAAAAACATACTTTACGATGATATTTTCACATTTATCAAATAAAATCAAAGCCGGAGATATAAGACGTCTATAACGATTGCTTTTCAGAAGCCAATACTGGTGACCTTTATGCGCTTCCTGAACAAACGAATTCTGGGGTCATGTCATTCCAAGCTGTCTCTTTTGCCCATAGAAAGAGATTGAGACCCCATTTCACCTCTCACAGCCTATTGACATCTAGTGGAAGGCGTATGAAGTGCATGTATAGTCATAAATCTCAAGCAAAATGATAGGGAGGGCCTGGAACAGAGCCTCGATTTGAGATTTTTCACTTTCTGACAGGAAGTTTGCTGCAAAATGAGTTCTGTTTTACTCACAGATATAATTCAAACGGTTTTAGAAACTTGAGAGTGTTTTCTATCCAATAGTAATAATAATATGCATATTGTACGAGCAAGAATAGAGTACGAGGCCGTTTAAATTGGGCACGATTTTCCCCCAAAGTGTAAATAGCGCCCTCTATCCTCAACAGGTTTAAAGAGATATTTTAGTCTAGTCTCATTTTAGTCAACTGAAATGAAAAATCATTTTATTTAGTTATATTTTTTCTGGGTCTATTTAGTCAGTTATCATCTTGTCAATTGCCAATGAAAAATAGGCATTTGACGAATATTTCCGTCACTATTTTAATTGAAAACAAATTGTGCTGCACTGGATTAGGTTGCACAAAATATCTTGAATCATTCATTCCTGCTGGGACATGTTAGATGAAACGATCAAATCATGGGCTGGTGCCACCAACTTACAAGGTTAGTGCCACCAATTTACAAGGTTAGTGCCACCAGGGGAAAATGTTAGTCTGGAGCCCTGTCACGGGGTGTGATTTTGTTATCTGCTGCAGAATAATGTGTTCTTCTGTTAGTTTAGCTGTCGGGGAAGAGAATTATCCGACAGGATAAATATGTTGGTAAGACAAGGCCATGGAAGTAAGGGATTTATGTTTACTATAGGTTAATGAGGCAATAGAAATATGACGTGACTAAAATGTGACTAAAATGAAAGGGCATTTAAGTTGACTAAAATAGTTCACTGTTTTCGTTATTTTGACAATAACTCGACTAAATCATTATTATTCAAATGAAAAAAATGTGACTATGACTTAATAATACTAAGACTAGACTAAATATTAAAAAAGACACACACACACACACACACACACACATACACACACACACACACACACACACACACACACACACACACACACACACACACACACACACACACACACACACACACACACACACACACACACACACACACACACACACACACACACACACACTTTTGTGAAATCAGGCCTGATGCTTTAAATGAAGAAGAAAAAATAAATCTGCACAGAACTGCTGTGTCCACAAAAACAACACTAGACACTATCACTAGGGTTGATGCTATGTGATGGGGGTCTAAATGCTGCTGATGTTACTGTGTTTAACAGCCAGAGGACAGATACTGATGAAGAGAGAGAGAGAGAGAGCGACACACAGAGAGCGAGAGAGCAAAAGCGCAACGGACACGCCGCCCAGACCCTACACTAGACACTATGGAACACAAAGCTTTTACTATCTCATCCTGGAATATACAAGGTCTGAGGTCTCCTGACTTTGGCCTCAAGAGCATGAGTCCAGACTTCATCAAATAAATTGGAAAGACAGACATTGTCCTCCTACAAGAAACATGGTATAACGGAGACAGACCCACTGGTTGCCCTCTAGGTTACAGAGAGCTGGTAGTCCCATCCACCAAACTACCAGGTGTGAAACAGGGAAGAGACTCAGGGGGTATGCTAATTTGGTATAGAGCAGACCTAACTCACTCTATTAAATTAGTAAAAACAGGAACATTTTAAATTTGGCTAGAAATTAATAAGGAAATTATCTCAACAGAGAAAAATGTCCTTGTGTGTTACCTATATCCCCCCAATAGAATCCCCATACTTTAACTATGACAGCTTCTCCATCCTAGATGGGGAGATCAATCATTTCCAGCCTCAGGGACATGTACTCGTCTGTGGCGACCTAAATGCCAGAACTGAACAAGAACCTGACACTCTCAGCACACAGGTGGACAAACACCTCCTGGAGGTGACAGCATTCTCTCCCCCATATGCCCCCCTAAACACAACTACGACAACATAACCAACAGAAACGAGTCACAACTCCTGCAGCTCTGTCGGATATAGTCAATTGTAGGCTTTGAGGGGACTCCTAAGGTAGGTACACCTATAGCTCATCTCTTGGCAGTAGTACTGTAGACTACTTTATCACTGACCTCACCCAGAAGAGAGAGAGAGAGAGAGAGAGAGAGAGGGAGCGAGAAAAGATGAACAGCGGGGAAGAAAAAAAACAGAAGAAAGATGGAGATAGTAGTTGAAGGGATGTAAAAATGAGGGAAAGAGAGAGAGAGAGATAGAGAGAATAGAAGGAGAGAGAGAGCATAAGAAGATGAACAGTGGGAAGAAAAAAATCAGAGAACAGACTGGAGTATAGAGTTGAAGGGAATTAAAATGGGGAAGAGAGAGAGAGAGAGTAGATGAGAGAGAGAGGAGGAGAGAGAGAGAAGGAGAGAGAGAGATAGAGAGAGAGAGAAGAGAGAGAGACGGAGAGGGAAGAGGAGAGAGGAGAGATGGGTAGGTAGGAGAAGTGTGTTCCCATCAAAATGCTTTAGTGAAATATTTACACAGAAGTCCTCTGGATGACAGAGATAACCTACCAATATTTGTCTTCAGATCCACACAGGACTAACACATGTCACACAATCCACAGCAATCACCCTTATCACACAGACACAGCACAACACTCCGCTTGTGTGAGGGTCAAAGGGACGATGAGCACCCTCCCACACACACAACCAGACCGGCCCGCATACACGCTTAACAACCACCAACCCACCCACAGCCCTCCCGTCCGTTTTGACGCTTGAGAAAAGTGGAAACAACGTCTAATGCTGCAGTGAACTGTGAGTAGCTTGTTGAGACTCCATGGATCCTGAATCCCTTTGTCAAGTGACAACTATGGAACTGGAAACACACACACACACACAGCACACACTACACACACACACACACCACACACACAACACACACACACACACACACACCACACCAAACACACACCACACACACACACACACAACACACACACACCACACACACACACACACAACACACACACACACACAACACACACCAACACACACACACACAAACACACACACACACACACACACTCTTGCATGACCCTCTTCTGAGAAGTTCGTGCTAATCTTGTGCTGGTCTGGATGAAGTTAGGTGATAGACTACACTTGGGTACTACATTCTAATGACTAACACTGAACACAGGAGAGATCTATGTTGTTTGTGTGTGTGATGGTTGTTTGTGGTGGTGTTGTGCTGTGTGGTGTGTGTGTGTGTTGCATGAGTGAGTGAGTGAGTGAGTGAGTGCGGTATCAAATTACACCGGCCTATCCAAAAACAGAAAAGGTCCATTGATTGCGGAACGTTTAAAAGGAACGACAAAATGAAAATCATAAGGAGAAAAAGTGTTGTCTTTCACAGCCTTCTTCCTCCTAGGTGCTACACTTCCTGTCTCCCAGGAAAAACAATTATAATGGAGGACTTTCATCTTCATCTCTTAGATGTTGTCTTGCTGATCACTTCATTAGCGAGGCTCAATAGCATTTTGGATAATAGATCCTTGATAAAAGTCTCTACACTGTTTAAAAAATATATTTGTTTATTCAACTTAAAAAAAAAAAAAAGTTAGTTAGCAGGCTGCCTTAAAATTTGAAGTCAAGTTCAATCTGGATTTCGTGTTGAGTTAACGTTGAACAGGAGTTGGGCAAAAATAACAATTGAAGAATAAATTGTAATGTCCGTTATTTTGTGCTCCCATAGGTGATGTAAAATGCGTATAATAAACAATGTTTCCAAAACATGAACATTAGTTTGCTCCAACACATTAAATCTGAGACCAAAATGTATTACAGAATCCCGATTTTTCCAGATTTTGTTTTTACTCTGTCCCAGCGTCATCAAAACACGTTACGTTTATGAAGTAAACTTAAAAAAAAAACAACAACAGCTTGTTGGAGAGAGCAACATAGATAGATGTAAGACTAAACCAAGCAAACAAACTCATTCAACCACATTTGAGTTTTAATGTTAAATTCCATCTTTCTGATATAATACAATATAAATACAACTATTTTGATTGGGAGAAATGTTCCTTGAAGAAGATCAATTTAAGGAATTTAATTGAGTTTTTCTTTAAGAAACTGCAGTGAAAATAACCACACCGCAGCTTCTTTTCTTATTCTCACCAAGGTCACATCAGCTTTTCAATTTGTTTTAATAGTTTTCTTTTGGTTTATTAATTTGAACCAAATACTATTATGCTTTTTAAATAACTTAGAAGATGTTTGGAATGTAGCTTTGGCATTTCATACTGAATGGAGGGACAGATTGGTGTGTGTGTGTGTGTGTGTGTGTTTGAGTGTTGTGTCAGGAGCGTGTCTTCCATGAGAACACAGAGTGATAGTCGTACACATCCCTTAAACACACAGTTGCTGTTTTTGTGAAATGAACATCTTTACAATTTGCATATGAGGTCATTAATTGGAAAGAGAGGAGAGGAAAGAGAGAGGAGAGGAAAGGAAAGGAGAGGAGAGGAGAGGAGAGGAGAGGAGAGAAGAGGAGGAGGAGAGGAGACGGAAGAGAGGAGGAGTGAGAGTGAGGAGGGACGGAAAGAGGAGAAGAAGGGGAGGGGGTCAGAGAGGAGTGAGAGAAGGAAGAGAGAGAACTGAAAGAGGAGTAGAGGAGGAGGGAACAGTGAAGAGGAAAAGGGAGAGGAAGGAAAGGAGGAGTAGGAGAGAGAGGAAGGAAAGGCATGAGAGAAGGAGAGAGGAGAGGAGGAGGAAGAAGAGAGGAGAGAAGTAAGAGAGAGAGGAAGGAAAGAAGGGAGATGAGAGAAGAGAGAAGGAAGGCGAGGAAGGATGATGGAAGGATGGAGCGGTAGACGGACAAGGACAGGAGAGGGAAAGGAAGGATGGGAAAGGCAGAGGAAAGGGAGGGAAGGATAGAGATGAAATGGAGAGGACAGTGATAGGCGCGTAAAGTAGCGTCGTTATAGGAATAGGTGTAGGAGATTAGTCAAAGACATAGTTATACCAATACTCACTGGAATAGTGTTGTCATAGGTAGTTTCAGTAATTGAGAGTATAGCAGCATGAGCTGTCGAGGATGAGTTATTAATTTATGTTATAGATTCGGAGCGAAGAGCGAGGTAGCATAGAAAGCTCTATGTCTAGTTCTCAGAGCTGCTATTACCGTAACAATGATTTAGTGTGCTAGAAAAAGGCTTTTGTGAAAACACTGTTCTTTTTCCTCTCATCCGCTCCTTCTCTCTCCAGACCATGATAGTTCCTTAGTGATGTGGACACCGAGGAACTTGAAGCTCTCAACCTGATCCACAATATCAAATCAATCAAAAATGATTTGTTCCGAAGCATCA
>NC_052321.1:4124452-4201952 GCF_016432855.1 Salvelinus namaycush
ACCAGAGTCTCTTAGAGCGTTCACAGTCAGCCTACTGACACCACTATCAAATCACAGCAAAATCACAGTCTACTTGAACAGAGCTATTCTCAATCATGAGGCATCAAAGCCAAAGGAACTGAATAATATTAAGAAATGCTATAGATGGAAGGAAAGTAGTGTGGAAATCTACCAAAAAACAATTAGGCAACAACAAATTCAATCCCTTTTAGACAATTTCCTGGGTAAAACGTTCCACTTTAATAGTGAAGGTGTAAACTTGGCAGTAGAATATCTAAACAGTATATTTGACCTCTCAGCTTCTCTATAAAATCAAAAACCACTTCTCCCATCTTTTTGGCTCTATAACAAAGAACAAAGAGCAAAAACATATACATGATCAAATACTAATCTTAGAATCAACTATTAAAGACTACCAGAACCCACTTGATTCTCAAATTACATTGAATGATCTACAGGACAAAATACAAACCCTCCAACCCAAAAAGGCCTGGGCGGTTGATGGTATCCTAAATGAAATTATAAAATTTACAGACCACAAATTCCAATTGGCTATACTTAAACTCTTTAACATCATCCTCAGCTCTGGCATCTTCCCCAATATTTGGACCAAGGACTGATTACCCCAATCCACAAAAGTGGAGACACATTTGACCTTAATAACTACTGGGGGATTTGCATTGCATTATCACTAACAGCAGACTGTCAAGTCCTGACCTTAGAGATCCTTTTTATGCCTCTATTTGGTTTGGTCAGGGCGTGAGTTGGGGTGGGTATTCTATGTTCTATTATTTGTATTTCTATGTTTTCGCAATGCTTATGTTACTAGCTCCTAACAAGGCAGTATAATGCTTATGTTACTAGCTCCTAACAAGGCAGTATAATGCTTATGTTACTAGCTCCTAACAGGGCAGTATAATGCTTATGTTACTAGCTCCTAACAGGGCAGTATAATGCTTATGTTACTAGCTCCTAACAGGATAATGCTTATGTTACTAGCTCCTAACAGTATAATGCTTATGTTACTAGCTCCTAACAGTATAATGCTTATGTTACTAGCTCCTAACAGTATAATGCTTATGTTACTAGCTCCTAACAGGGCAGTATAATGCTTATGTTACTATCTCCTAACAGCAGTATAATGCTTATATTTACTAGCTCCTACAGGGCAGCACAATGCTTATTTACTAGCTCCTAACAGGGCAGTATAATGCTTATGTTACTAGCTCCTAACAGGGCAGTATAATGCTTATGTTACTAGCTCCTAACAGGGCAGTATAATGCTTATGTTACTAGCTCCTAACAGGGCAGTATAATGTTTATGTTACTAGCTCCTAACAGGGCAGTATAATGTTTATGCTCCTAACAAGGCAGTATAATGTTTATGCTCCTAACAAGGCAGTATAATGTTTATGTTACTAGCTCCTAACAGGGCAGTATAATGTTTATGTTACTAGCTCCTAACAGTATAATGTTTATGTTACTAGCTCCTAACAGTATAATGTTTATGTTACTATCTCCTAACAGTATAATGCTTATGTACTAGCTCCTAACAGGGCAGTATAATGCTTATGTTACTAGCTCCTAACAGGGCAGTACAATGCTTATGTTACTAGCTCCTAACAGGGCAGTATAATGCTTATGTTACTAGCTCCTAACAGGGCAGTATAATGCTTATGTTACTAGCTCCTAACAGGGCAGTATAATGCTTATGTTACTATCTCCTAACAGGGCAGTATAATGCTTATGTTACTAGCTCCTAACAGGGCAGTATAATGCTTATGTTACTAGCTCCTAACAGGGCAGTATAATGCTTATAGTTACTAGCTCCTAACAGGGCAGTATAATGCTTATATTACTAGCTCTAACAGGGCAGCACAATGCTTATGTTACTAGCTCCTAACAGGGCAGTATAATGCTTATGTTACTAGCTCCTAACAGGGCAGTACAATGCTTATGTTACTAGCTCCTAACAGGGCAGTATAATGCTTATGTTACTAGCTCCTAACAGGGCAAGTATAAATGCTTATGTTTACTAGCTCCTAACAGGGCAAGCACAATGCTTATATTACTAGCTTCCTAAACAGGGCAGTATAATGCTTATATTACTAGCTCCTAACAGGGCCAGGCACGAATGGCTTATGTTACTAGCTCCTAACAGGGCAGTATAAATGCTTATGTTACTAGCCTCCTAACAGGGACAAGTATAGAATGCTTATGTATACTAGCTCCTAACAGGGCAGCACAATGCTATGTTACTAGCTCCTAACAGGGCAGTATAATGTTTATGTTACTAGCTCCTAACAGGGCAGTATAATGTTTATGTTACTAGCTCCTAACAGGGCAGTATAATGTTTATGTTACTAGCTCCTAACAGGGCAGTATAATGTTTATGTTACTAGCTCCTAACAGGGCAGTATAATGTTTATGTTACTAGCTCCTAACAGGGCAGTATAATGTTTATGTTACTAGCTCCTAACAGGGCAGTATAAGTGCTTATGTTCTAGCTCCTAACAGGGCAGTATAATGCTTATGTTACTAGCCTCCTAACAGGGCAGTATAATGCCTTAGGTTACTATCTCCTAACAGGGGAAGTATAAATGGCGTATATTACTAGCTCCTAACAGGGCAGGCAGCACAATGCTTATGTTACTAGCTCTAAAGGGCAGTATAATGCTTATGTTACTAGCTCCTCAACAGGGCAGTATAGATGCGTATGTTATCTAGCTTCCTAACAGCAGGGCAGTATAATGCTTATGTTACTAGCTCCTAACAGGGCAGTATAATGCTTATGTTACTAGCTCCTAACAGGGCAGTATAATGCTTATATTACTAGCTCCTAACAGGGCAGTATAATGCTTATATTACTAGCTCCTAACAGGGCAGCACAATGCTTATGTTACTAGCTCCTAACAGGGCAGTATAATGCTTATGTTACTAGCTCCTAACAGGGCAGTATAATGCTTATGTTACTAGCTCCTAACAGGGCAGTATAATGCTTATGTTATTATCTCCTAACAGGGCAGTATAATGCTTATGTTACTAGCTCCTAACAGGGCAGTATAATGCTATTGTTACTAGCTCCTAACAGGGCAGTATAATGCTTATGTTACTAGCTCCTAACAGGGCAGTATAATGCTTATGTTACTAGCTCCTAACAGGGCAGTATAATGCTTATGTTACTAGCTCCTAACAGGGCAGTATAATGCTTATGTTAGTATCTCCTAACAGGGCAGTATAATGCTTATGTTACTAGCTCCTAACAGGGCAGTATAATGCTATTGTTACTAGCTCCTAACAAGGCAGTATAATGCTTATGTTACTAGCTCCTAACAGGGCAGTATAATGCTTATGTTACTAGCTCCTAACAAGGCAGTATAATGCTTATGTTACTAGCTCCTAACAAGGGCAGTATAATGTTTATGTTACTAGCTCCTAACAGGGCCAGCACAATGCTTATGTTACTAGCTCCTAACAGGGCAGCACAAGCTGTATGTACTAGCTCCTAACAGGGCAGTCTAATGCTATGTTACTAGCTCCTAACAGGGCAGCACAATGCTTATGTTACTAGCTCCTAACAGGGCAGTATAATGCTTATGTTACTAGCTCCTAACAGGGCAGTATAATGCTTATGTTACTAGCTCCTAACAGGGCAGCACAATGCTTATATTACTAGCTCCTAACAGGGCAGTATAATGCTTATGTTACTAGCTCCTAACAGGGCAGTATAATGCTTATGTTACTAGCTCCTAACAGGGCAGTATAATGCTTATGTTACTAGCTCCTAACAGGGCAGTATAATGCTTATGTTACTAGCTCCTAACAGGGCAGTATAATGCTTATGTTACTAGCTCCTAACAGGGCAGTATAATGCTTATGTTACTAGCTCCTAACAGGGCAGTATAATGCTTATGTTACTATCTCCTAACAGGGCAGTATAATGCTTATATTACTAGCTCCTAACAGGGCAGCACAATGCTTATGTTACTAGCTCCTAACAGGGCAGTATAATGCTTATGTTACTAGCTCCTAACAGGGCAGCACAATGCTTATATTACTAGCTCCTAACAGGGCAGTATAATGCTTATATTACTAGCTCCTAACAGGGCAGTATAATGCTTATGTTACTAGCTCCTAACAGGGCAGTATAATGCTTATGTTACTAGCTCCTAACAGGGCAGCACAATGCTTATGTTATTATCTCCTAACAGGGCAGTATAATGCTTATGTTACAAGCTCCTAACAGGGCAGTATAATGCTTATGTTACTAGCTCCTAACAGGGCAGCACAATGCTTATATTACTAGCTCCTAACAGGGCAGTATAATGCTTATGTTACTAGCTCCTAACAGGGCAGCACAATGCTTATATTACTAGCTCCTAACAGGGCAGCACAATGCTTATGTTACTAGCTCCTAACAAGGCAGTATAATGCTTATGTTACTAGCTCCTAACAGGGCAGCACAATGCTTATGTTACTAGCTCCTAACAGGGCAGTATAATGCTTATGTTACTAGCTCCTAACAGGGCAGTATAATGCTTATGTTACTAGCTCCTAACAGGGCAGTATAATGCTTATGTTACTAGCTCCTAACAGGGCAGCACAATGCTTATGTTACTAGCTCCTAACAGGGCAGTATAATGCTTATGTTACTAGCTCCTAACAGGGCAGTATAATGCTTATGTTACTAGCTCCTAACAGGGCAGTATAATGCTTATGTTACTAGCTCCTAACAGGGCAGCACAATGCTTATGTTACTAGCTCCTAACAGGGCAGTATAATGCTTATGTTACTAGCTCCTAACAGGGCAGCACAATGCTTATATTACTAGCTCCTAACAGGGCAGTATAATGCTTATGTTACTAGCTCCTAACAGGGCAGCACAATGCTTATATTACTAGCTCCTAACAGGGCAGTATAATGCTTATGTTACTAGCTCCTAACAGGGCAGCACAATGCTTATGTTACTAGCTCCTAACAGGGCAGTATAATGCTTATTTTACTAGCTCCTAAAAGGGCAGTATATTGCTTATGTTACTAGCTCCTAACAGGGCAGCACAATGCTTATGTTACTAGCTCCTAACAGGGCAGCACAATGCTTATGTTACTAGCTCCTAACAGGGCAGTATATTGCTTATGTTACTAGCTCCTAACAGGGCAGCACAATACTTATGTTATTATCGCTTAACAGGGCAGTACAATGTATTAGGAATGATATGTAAAGCAGTATATATATTAGGAATGATATGTACAGCAGTAGATATATTAGGAATGATACGTATAGTAGTAGATATATTAGGAATGATAATTACAGCAGTAGATATATTAGGAATGATATGTACAGCAGTAGATATATTAGGAATGATATGTACAGCAGTAGATCTATTAGGAATGATATGTACAGCAGTAGATCTATTAGGAATGATATGTACAGCAGTAGATATATTAGGAATGATATGTACAGCAGTAGATCTATTAGGAATGATATGTACAGCAGTAGATACATTAGGAATGATAAGTACAGCAGTAGATATATTAGGAATGATATGTACAGCAGTAGATATATTTGGAATGATATGTACAACAGTAGATATATTAGGAATGCTATGTACAGCAGTAGATATATTAGGAATGATATGTACAGCAGTAGATATATTAGGGATGATATGTACAGCAGTAGATATATTAGGAATGATATGTAAAGCAGTAGATATATTATGAATGATATGTACAGCAGTAGATATATTAGGAATGATATGTACAGCAGTAGATATATTAGGAATGATATGTAAAGCAGTAGATATATTATGAATGATATGTACAGCAGTAGATATATTAAGAATGATATGTACAGCAGTAGATATATTAGGAATGATATGTACAGCAGTAGATATATTAGGAATGATATGTATAGCAGTAGATATATTAGAGTGAGCTACGTTAAGAATCCAGTGTGGAATATACGCGATGTGTGTAAACAGTCAAACTAAAATAAAGCAGAAGAGATATTATGATGAGTGAGCAGGGATGCTCTATTTAAATACACAGTATGAAATAGGAAGTGACCAGTGGTTCAATATTTATAGCATGGGACAGCAGTGTTGGCTGTGTGAGTGTTTGAGTGGTTATGTGAGTGTAAGTGTATGTGAGTGTGTGTGTGTGTATGTGTGTGTGTTTGTCTGTATGAGGTGTGTGATAGCTTGTCTGTGTGTCTTGTGTGTGTGTGAATCACCTGGTAGAATGCAAATGATGACGGCTCAACAGTCTGATGGTAATATAAGCTGTTCAACAGTCTGATGGTGATAGAAGCTGTTCAACAGTCTGATGGTGATAGAAACTGTTCAACAGTCTGATGGTAATAGAAGCTGTTCAACAGTCTGATGGTAATAGAAGCTGTTCAACAGTCTGATGGTAACAGAAGCTGTTCAGCAGTCTGATGGTAATAGAAGCTGTTCAACAGTCTGATGGTCTGGTAATAGAAGCTGTTCAACAGTCTGATGGTAATAGAAGCTGTTCAACAGTCTGATGGTGATAGAAACTGTTCAACAGTCTGATGGTAATAGAAGCTGTTCAACAGTCTGATGGTAATAGAAGCTGTTCAACAGTCTGATGGTAACAGAAGCTGTTCAGCAGTCTGATGGTAATAGAAGCTGTTCAACAGTCTGATGGTCTGGTAATAGAAGCTGTTCAACAGTCTGATGGTAATAGAAGCTGTTGAACAGTCTGATGGTAATAGAAGCTGTTCAACAGTCTGATGGTAATAGAAGCTGTTCAACAGTCTGATGGTCTGGTAATAGAAGCTGTTCAACAGTCTGATGGTAATAGAAGCTGTTCAACAGTCTGATGGTAATAGAAGCTGTTCAACAGTCTGATGGTAATAGAAACTGTTCAACAGTCTGATGGTGATAGAAGCTGTTCAACAGTCTGATGGTAATAGAAGCTGTTCAACAGTCTGATGGTCTGGTAATAGAAGCTGTTCCACAGTCTGATGGTAATAGAAGCTATTCAATAGTCTGATGGTAATAGAAACTGTTCAACAGTCTGATGGTGATAGCAGCTGTTCAACAGTCTGATGGTAATAGAAGCTGTTCAACAGTCTGATGGTAATAGAAGCTGTTCAACAGTCTGATGGTAATAGAAGCTGTTCAACAGTCTGATGGTAATAGAAGCTGTTCAACAGTCTGATGGTGATAGAAGCTGTTCAACAGTCTGATGGTGATAGAAGCTGTTCAACAGTCTGATGGTCTGGTAATAGAAGCTGTTCAACAGTCTGATGGTCTGGTAATAGAAGCTGTTCAACAGTCTGATGGTAATAGAAGCTGTTCAACAGTCTGATGGTAATAGAAGCTGTTCAACAGTCTGATGGTAATAGAAGCTGTTCAACAGTCTGATGGTAATAGAAGCTGTTCAACAGTCTGATGGTAATAGAAGCTGTCCAACAGTCTGATGGTAATAGAAGCTGTTCAACAGTCTGATGGTAATAGAAGCTGTTGAACAGTCCCATGGTGATAGAAGCTGTTCAACAGTCTGATGGTAATAGAAGATGTTCAACAGTCTGATGGTAATAGAAGCTGTTGAACAGTCTGATGGTAATAGAAGCTGTTCAACAGTCTGATGGTAATAGAAGCTGTCCAACAGTCTGATGGTAATAGCAGCTGTTCAACAGTCTGATGGTAATAGAAGCTGTTCAACAGTCTGATGGTGATAGAAGCTGTTCAACAGTCTGATGGTGATAGAAGCTGTTCAACAGTCTGATGGTAATAGAAGCTGTTGGACAGTCTGATGGTGAAAGAAGCTGTTGAACAGTCTGATGGTGATAGAAGCTGTTCAACAGTCTGATGGTGATAGAAGCTGTTCAACAGTCTGATGGTAATAGAAGCTGTTCAACAGTCTGATGGTAATAGAAGATGTTCAACAGTCTGATGGTAATAGAAGCTGTTCAACAGTCTGATGGTGATAGAAGCTGTTCAACAGTCTGATGGTAATAGAAGCTGTTCAACAGTCTGATGGTCTGGTAATAGAAGCTGTTCAACAGTCTGATGGTAATAGAAGCTGTTCAACAGTCTGATGGTAATAGAAGCTGTTCAACAGTCTGATGGTAATAGAAGCTGTTCAACAGTCTGATGGTAATAGAAACTGTTCAACAGTCTGATGGTAATTGAAGCTGTTCAACAGTCTGATGGTAATAGAAGCTGTTCAACAGTCTGATGGTAATAGAAGCTGTTCAACAGTCTGATGGTAATAGAAGCTGTTCAACAGTCTGATGGTAATAGAAGCTGTTCAACAGTCTGATGGTAATAGAAACTGTTCAACAGTCTGATGGTAATTGAAGCTGTTCAACAGTCTGATGGTAATAGAAGCTGTTCAACAGTCTGATGGTAATAGAAGCTGTTCAACAGTCTGATGGTAATAGAAGCTGTTCAACAGTCTGATGGTAATAGAAACTGTTCAACAGTCTGATGGTAATTGAAGCTGTTCAACAGTCTGATGGTAATAGAAGCTGTTCAACAGTCTGATGGTAATAGAAGCTGTTCAACAGTCTGATGGTAATAGAAGCTGTTCAACAGTCTGATGGTAATAGAAACTGTTCAACAGTCTGATGGTAATTGAAGCTGATCAACAGTCTGATGGTAATAGAAGCTGTTCAACAGTCTGATGGTAATAGAAGCTGTTCAACAGTCTGATGGTAAAAGAAGCTGTTCAACAGTCTGATGGTAATAGAAGCTGTTCAACAGTCTGATGGTGATAGAAGCTGTTCAACAGTCTGATGGTAATAGAAGCTGTTCAACAGTCTGATGGTGATAGAAGCTGTTCAACAGTCTGATGTTGATAGAAGCTGTTCAACAGTCTGATGGTAATAGAAGCTGTTTAATAGTCTGATGGTGATAGAAGCTGTTCAACAGTCTGATGTTGATAGAAGCTGTTCAACAGTCTGATGTTGATAGAAGCTGTTCAACAGTCTGATGGTGATAGAAGCTGTTCAACAGTCTGATGGTAATAGAAGCTGTTCAACAGTCTGATGGTGATAGAAGCTGTTCAACAGTCTGATGGTAATAGAAGCTGTTTAATAGTCTGATGGTGATAGAAGCTGTTCAACAGTCTGATGTTGATAGAAGCTGTTCAACAGTCTGATGGTCTGGTAATAGAAGCTGTTTAACAGTCTGATGGTCTGGTAACAGAAGCTGTTCAACAGTCTGATGGTAATAGAAGCTGTTCAACAGTCTGATGGTGATAGAAGCTGTTCAACAGTCTGATGGTAATAGAAGCTGTTTAATAGTCTGATGGTGATAGAAGCTGTTCAACAGTCTGATGGTAATAGAAGCTGTTCAACAGTCTGATGGTCTGGTAATAGAAGCTGTTCAACAGTCTGATGGTAATAGAAGCTGTTCAACAGTCTGATGGTAATAGAAGCTGTTCAACAGTCTGATGGTGATAGAATCTGTTCAACAGTCTGATGGTGATAGAAGCTGTTCAACAGTCTGATGGTCTGGTAATAGAAGCTGTTCAACAGTCTGATGGTCTGGTAATAGAAGCTGTTCAACAGTCTGATGGTAATAGAAGCTGTTCAACAGTCTGATGGTAATAGAAGCTGTTCAACAGTCTGATGGTAATAGAAGCTGTTCAACAGTCTGATGGTAATAGAAGCTGTTCAACAGTCTGATGGTAATAGAAACTGTTCAACAGTCTGATGGTGATAGAAGCTGTTCAACAGTCTGATGGTAATAGAAGCTGTTCAACAGTCTGATGGTCTGGTAATAGAAGCTGTTCAACAGTCTGATGGTAATAGAAGCTGTGCAACAGTCTGATGGTAATAGAAGCTGTTCAACAGTCTGATGGTAATAGAAGCTGTTGAACAGTCTGATGGTAATAGAAGCTGTTGAACAGTCTGATGGTGATAGAAGCTGTTCAACAGTCTGATGGTGATAGAAGCTGTTCAACAGTCTGATTGTAATAGAAGCTGTTCAACAGTCTGATGGTGATAGAAGCTGTTCAACAGTCTGATGGTGATAGAAGCTGTTCAACAGTCTGATGGTAATAGAAGCTGTTCAACAGTCTGATGGTGATAGAAGCTGTTCAACAGTCTGATGGTAATAGAAGCTTGCTTGATCCTCCGCATGTATATCTCACTAGGTCAGGATATTAACTTATTCTGGCTGCAAGCCCTAAGTCGGGATCAATATGACAACAGCCACTTCAAGTGCAGGGCGCGAAATTCAAAATATATATTTTTTAAAGATTTAACTTTCACACATTAACAAGTCCAATACAGCAAATGAAAGGTACACATCTTGTGAATCCAGCCAACATGTCCGATTTTTTAAATGTTTTACAGCGAAAACAGCACGTATATTTATGTTAGCTCACCACCAAATACAAAAAAGGACAGACATTTTTCACAGCACAGGTAGCATGCACAAAGCCAACCTAACTAACCAAGAACCAACCAAACTAACCAACAAACAACTTCATCAGATGACAGTCTTATAACATGTTATACAATAAATCTATGTTTTGTTTGAAAAATGTGCATATTTCAGGTATAAATCATAGTTTACATTGCAGCTACAATCAGAAATTGCACCGAAAGCAGCCATAATAATTACAGACACCAACGTCAAATACATAATTACTCATCATAAAACATTTCTGAAAAATACATAGTGTACAGCAAATGAAAGACAGGCATCTTGTGATTCCAGCCAATATTTCCGATTTATTAAGTGTTTTACAGCGAAAACACAATATAGCGTTATATTAGCTTACCACAATAGCCAGAAACACATGCCATTTCCCAGTAGCAAAAGGTTAGCGATCGTAACAAACCAGTAAAAGATATATAATTTTTGACTAACCTTGATATTCTTCATCAGATGACAGTCCTATAACATCAGGTTATACATACACTTATGTTTTGTTCGAAAATGTGCATATTTAGAGCTGAAATCAGTGGTTATACATTCTGCTAACGTAGCTACTATTTCCCACAACGTTCGGATATTTTTCTGACACTTTTTCTGACACACATATTCTGACCAAATAGCTATTCATAAACATAACTAAAAAATACATGTTGTATAGGAAATGATAGATCCATTAGTTCTTAATGAAATCGCAGTGTTAGAATTCTAAAAAATAACTTCATTACGACATCCAGCTTCGGTATAGCTAGAGTACCCAAACGTTGGGCGCCGACGACTAGTTCACATGTACGACAGATATATGAAATAGCATCATAAAATGTTTCTTACTTTTGCTGCTCTTTCATCAGAATGTTGGACAAGGGGTCCTTTGTCAAGAACAATCGTTGTTTGGATTTAGAACGTCCATTTTCCCTCTTGAATTAGCAAGCGCACTAGCCAAGTGGCGCGAATCTCTCCATCGTCAACAAAGTCAGAGAACGGAACACGGCAAAACTCCCGAAAAAATGTCAATAATCTGATTAAACTATATTGAAAAAACATACTTTACGATGATATGGTCACATGTATCAAATAAAATCAAAGCCGGAGATAGTAGTCGCCTATAACGGCAGCTAAACAGAAGGCAAATCCAGGTACCTCCTCGCGCTCTCCAGAAAACAGGAAATGGGGGACACGTCATACAAAGAGCTTGTATTCCACTTCAGACCAAGATAAACACTAAATTTCTTCTCTCACCGCCTCTTGACATCCAGGGGAAGGTCTATGAAGTGCATGTATACTAATACGTATCATGCCCATTTATAGGCAGGAAGTAGAACAGAGCCTCGATTTCAGACTTTCCACTTCCTGGTCAGGAAGTTTGTGCCAAATGAGTTCTGTTTGACTCACAGATATAATTCAAACGGTTTTAGAAACTAGAGAGTGTTTTCTATCCAATAGTAATAATAATATGCATATTGTACTAGCAAGAATTGAGTACGAGGCCGTTTGAAATGGGCACCTTTTATCTGGCTACTCAATACTGCCCCTGCAGCCCAAACAAACCTCCTCCATGTATATCTCACTAGGTCAGGATATTAAACCTCCTCCATGTATATCTCACTCGGTCAGGACATTAAACCTCCTCCATGTATATCTCACTAGGTCAGGATATTAACCTCCTCCATGTATATCTCACTAGGTCAGGGTATTACACCTCCTCCATGTATATCTCACTAGGTCAGGATATTAAACCTCCTCCATGTATATCTCACTAGGTCAGGATATTAAACCTCCTCCATGTATATCTCACTCGGTCAGGGTATTAAACCTCCTCCATGTATTTCTCACTAGGTCAGGATATTAACCTCCTCCATGTATAACTCACTAGGTCAGGATATTAAACCTCCTCCATGTTTATCTCACTAGGTCAGGATATTAAACCTCCTCCATGTATATCTCACTAGGTCAGGATATTAACCTCCTCCATGTATATCTCACTAGGTCAGGATATTAAACATCCTCCATGTATATCTCACTAGGTCAGGATATTAAACCTCCTCCATGTATATCTCACTAGGTCAGGATATTAACCTCCTCCATGTATATCTCACTAGGTCAGGATATTAAACCTCCTCCATGTATATCTCACTTGGTCAGGATATTAACCTCCTCCATGTATATCTCACTAGGTCAGGATATTAACCTCCCCCATGTATATCTCACTAGGTCAGGATATTAACCTCCTCCATGTATATCTCACTAGGTCAGGATATTAACCTCCCCCATGTATATCTCACTAGGTCAGGATATTAACCTCCCCCATGTATATCTCACTAGGTCAGGATATTAAACCTCCTCCATGTATATCTCACTAGGTCAGGATATTAAACCTCCTCCATGTATATCTCACTAGGTCAGGATATTAACCTCCTCCATGTATATCTCACTAGGTCAGGATATTAAACATCCTCCATGTATATCTCACTAGGTCAGGATATTAAACCTCCTCCATGTATATCTCACTAGGTCAGGATATTAACCTCCTCCATGTATATCTCACTAGGTCAGGATATTAAACATCCTCCATGTATATCTCACTAGGTCAGGATATTAAACATCCTCCATGTATATCTCACTAGGTCAGGATATTAAACATCCTCCATGTATATCTCACTAGGTCAGGATATTAAACCTCCTCCATGTATATCTCACTAGGTCATTATATGTAAGCCTCCATATGTCCACTAGTTCCAATATATCCATGACATTCATGATTTCCTTAAGATCATGAGGGTGATAGTTTTGTAGTGTGATTTGCTTTACGGTCCATGTTTAAAACAGTATTATAATCTCCCACCATGATAATTGTCTTGTTTTGCTTGTAGGTTTAATAATTTATTCTCAATATTTTCCAAGTGGATCATCATTATTTGATCCGATAAGGTTAATAAGCCTGTTTATGTTCCAATAACATATTTAAAATCTTGCATCTACCTTGTGGATCTGTTTTTGACAATTTGCACATTCAGATCAAAATGACTGTTAATTAATATCATAATACCTCTTTTGAAGTGTCTTTGTCCAATGGGAGACGTATTTTTCACCACCACAGTCCATTTTCCACACAACTTCATCTAAAATTGTCGAATGAGTTTCCTGTAAACAATAGATATTATATTCCTTCTCTTCAAGCCAGGTAAAAATTGTTCATCTTTTCTTATTATCTGCCATTGCAATTATAACTGGCTATACTTATTTTACCACTTACCGTAATGACATACAAGTTTCAAATCTATTTATCATAATATATGTTTGTAAATGTACCATTAACAATGAACCATAGTGATTGTGTGTCCGTGTAGCTGTACCATGATATTTGCATTGATACTACTGTAAGTAACCCTCCAATTGTTCTCCACCATTCCACCCGCTAAAGCTCCTCCCCATCCCAAGTTAGGTTGTCATTCCAGTGACCGGCAGACCATGCCCATCTCTGCGGATCCCCCCGAGAGGCCATCCTCTGATAAAGAGCACACGGTACCACACACAGAACAGAAACAGATCAACCGCTAAAAGAATTTCTCACCTCAATTTCCTTTATATACAGTTGAAGTCGGAAGTTTACATACACTTAGGTTGGAGTCAACCTTTTGTCAATAGGGGGGCGCTATTTTCACTTTGTAAAAAATCGTTCCCAAATTAAACTGCCTCGTACTCAATTCTTGCTCGTACAATATGCATATTATTATTACTATTGGATAGAAAACACTCTCTAGTTTCTAAAACCGTTTGAATTATATCTGTGAGTAAAACAGAACTCATTTTGCAGCAAACTTCCTGACCAGGAAGTGAAAAATCTGAAATCGGGGGCTCTGTTCCAGGGCCATCCTATTAATTTGCCTGAAATCTATGGATCTACATGCACTGCATACGCCTTCCCCTAGATGTCAATAGGCAGTGAGAGGTGGAATGGGGTGTATAGCTTGATCTGAGGCCGAACAAGACCTCTTGGAATGACTTGACCACTTTTTCCTTTGTTCAGCAAGGCGCGAGAAGGAACCCTGGATTGCGTTCTGAAAAGCTTTCGTTATAGACGTTAGATATCTCCGGCTCTGATTTTATTTGATATATGTGTTAAAAACATCATAAAGTAGTTATTTTATTCCGAGTTATATCAGTTTATATCAGTTTATTGCGATTTTTGGCATTTTCTTTTCATTGCGTTATGGTGAAGTTGGACACTCCTGCGCCACATGGCTAGCTTTGGTTGCTAATTCGACAGATGAAGAGGACATTCTACAACCAAACAACGATTATTCTGGACAAAGGACCCCTTGTACAAGATTCTGATGGAAGCTCATCAAAAGTAGGAACCATTTATGATGTTATTTCGTATTTCTGTCGAAAATGTGTAGTCGTATTTTTCGCACTGATTTTGGGCGCTGTCTCGCTATAACGTAAGCTGTATGTCGTACTAAAGTTATTTTTAAAAATCTAACACAGCGGTTGCATTAAGAACTAGTGTATCTTTCATTTGCTGTCCAACATGTATTTTTTAGTAAAGTTTATGATTAGTTATTTGATTAGATTAGGTGCCTCTCCAAGATTTCTCCGGACAATTTTTTTGCATTTTGACTACGTATTCACATTGTAAAACCACGATTTGTGCCACTAAATATGCACATTTTCGAACAAACCATATATGTATTGTGTAATATGATGTTATAGGACTGTCATCTGATGAAGATCTGTGAATAAATTTATATCTTTTGCTGTTTTTTTCGCTATCGCTACCGTTGCGTTGAATGAATGCTGTTGTGTGGTTGGCTATTGTAGTAAGCTAATATAATGCTATATTGTGTTTTCGCTGTAAAACACTTAAGAAATCTGAAATATTGGTTGGATTCACAAGATGTTTGTCTTTCATTTGCTGTACACCATGTATTTTTCATAAATGTTTTATGATGAGTATTTAGGTATTTCACGTTGGTCTCTGTAGTTATTCTAGCTGCTTTGGTGAGATTTGTGATGGTGGCTGCAATGTAAAACTATGATTTATACCTGAAATATGCACATTTTTCGAACAAAACATATGCTATACAATAAATCTGTTATAAGACTGTCATCTGATGAAGTTGTTTCTTGGTTAGTGACTATTTATATCTTTATTTGGTTGAATTTGTGATAGCTACCTATGCGGTAAAAAAATGGTGAAAATATGCGGTTGAGTCTTTTGCTATCGTGGTTAGCTAATAGAAATACATATTGTGTTTTCGCTGTAAAACATTTTAAAAATCGGAAATGATGGCTGGATTCACAAGATGTGTATCTTTCATCTGGTGTCTTGGACTTGTGATTTCATGATATTTAGATGCTAGTATTTACTTGTGGCGCTATGCTAGGCTATTCTAGTCAGCTTTTTTACTGATGAGGGTGCTCCCGGATCCGGGATGGTGACTCGTGAGAAGTTTTAAAACTCGTTTTTCAACCACTCCACACATTTCTTGTTGTTAACAAACTATAGTCTTGGCAAGTCGGTTATGACATCTACTTTTTGCATGACACAAGTGATTTTTCCAACAGTTGTTTACAGACAGATTATTTCACTTATAATTCACTGTATCACAATTCCAGTGGGTCAGAAGTTTACACATCTTGGAAAGTTCCTGAAAATTATGTCATGGCTTTGTGTAACGGATGTGAAATTGCTAGCTAGTTAGCGGGTACGCGCTACTAGCGTTTCAATCAGTTACGTCACTTGCTCTGATACCTAGAAGTAATGTTGCACCTTGCTCTGCAAGGGCCGTGGCCTTTGTGGAGCGATGGGTAACGATGCTTCGTGGGCGACCGTTGTTGATGTGTGCAGAGGGTCCCTGGTTCGCGCCCGTGTCGGGGCGAGGGGACGGTTTAAAGTTATACTGTTACATTTGGAAGCTTCTGATAGGCTAATTGATATAATTTGAGTCAATTGGTGGTATACCTGTGGATGTATTTCAATGCCTACCTTCAAACTCAGTGCTTCTTTGTTTGACATCAATGGAAAATCTAAAGAAATCAGCCAAGACCTCAGAAAAAAAATTGTAGACCTCCACAAGTCTGCTTCATCCTTGGGAGCAATTTCCAAATGCCTGAAGGTACAGCATTCATCTCTGCAAACAATAGTACACAAGTATAAACACCATGGGACTACGCAGCCGTCATACCGCTCAGGAAGGAGACGCGTTCTGTCTCCTAGAGATGAACGTACTTTGGTGTGAAAAGTGCAAATCAATCCCAGAACAACAGCAAAGGACCTTGTGAAGATGCTGGAGGAAACAGGTACAAATGTATCTATATCCACAGTAAAACGAGTCCTATATCGACATAACCTGAAAGGCCTCTCAGCAAGGAAGAAGCCACTGCTCCAAAGCCACCATTAAAAAAGCCAGACTACGGTTTGCAACTGGGGACAAAGATTGTACTTTTTGGAGAAATGTCCTCTGGTCTGATGAAACAAAAATAAAACTGTTTGACTATAATGACCATCGTTAAGTTTGGAGGAAAAAGGGGGATGCTTGCAAGCCGAAGAACACCATCCCAACCGTGAAGCACGGGGGTGGCAGCATCATGTTGTGGGGGTGCTCTGCTGGAGGAGGGACTGGTGCACTGAACAAAATAGATGGCATCATGAGGAAAGAAAATGATGTGGATATATTGATGCAACATCTCAAGACATCGGTCAGGAAGTTAAAGCTTGGTCACAAATGGGTCTTCCAAATGGACAATGACCCAAGGCATACTTCCAAAGTTGTGGCAAAATGGCTTAAGGACAACAAAGTCAAGGTATTGGAGTGGCCATCACAAAACCCTGACCTCAATCCTATAGAACATTTGTGGGCAGAACTGAAAAGCGTGTGCAAGCAAGGAGGCCTACAAACCTGACTCAGTTACACCAGCTCTGTCAGGAGGATTGGACCAAAATTCACCCAACTTATTGTGGGAAGCTTGTGGAAGGCTACCCAAAATGTTTGATCCAAGTTAACCAATTTAAAGGCAATGCTTCCAAATACTAATTGAGTGTATGTAAACTTCTGACCTACTGGGAATGTGATGAAAGAAATAAAAGCTGAAATAAATCATTCTCTCTACTATTATTCTGACATTGTTTTCGCTAAGGAAATGTACAAGTGCTGTTAATGATAATGCAGAGGATTTTCCCAAGGTTGCTGTTGACGCAGATCCCACGGTAGTTATTGATGACAAATTTGTATCCACTTCTGTGGATTGGGGTTATCAGTCCTTGGTTACAAATATTGTGGAACATGGCAGTGCTGAGGATGATGTGAAAGAGTTTAAGTATAGCCAATTGTATATGTGCTATGTATAGTGTATCATTTAATTTAGGATACCATTAACCACACAGGCCTTTTTGGGTTGGAGGGTTTGTATTTTGTTATGTAGTTCATTTAATGTAACTGGAGAATCCAGTGGGTTCTGGTAATAATACATAGTCTTTAGTAGTTGACTCTAAGATTAGTATTTGATCATGTATATGTTTTTGCTGTTGGGTCTTTGTTATAGAGCCAATAAGATTGGAGCAGTGGTTTATCCATACATCTCTGTTTTGGATAGATCATTCTTTGTGTTGTTGTTTGTTTAGAGTTTTCCAATTTTCCCAGAAGTGATTAGAGTCTATGGATTCTTCAATTACATTGAGCTGATTTCTGACGTGCTGTTCCTTCTTTTTCCGTAGTGTATTTCTGTATTGTTTTAGCGATTCACCATAGTGAAGGAGTAGACTCAGGTTTTCTGGGTCTCTAGTTTTTGGTTGGATACGTTTCTTGAATTTCTTTCTTAGGTTTTTTGCATTGTTCATCAAACCATTTGTCCTTGTTGTTAATTTTCTTGATATTCAAGATTTGATAGGGAAGTTGAGAGGTCAAATATAATGTTTAGGTTTTCTACAGCCAGCCAAGTTTACACCTTCACTATTACAGTGGAACGTTTTACCCAGGAAATTGTTTAGAAGGGATTTAATTTGTTGTTGCCTAATTGTTTTTGGCAGATGTCCACACTACTTTCCTTCCATCTATAGCATTTTTTTAATATTATTCAGTTCCTTTGGCTTTGATGCCTCATGATTGAGTATTGCTCTGTTCAAGTAGACTGTGATTTTGCTGTGGTCTGATAGGGGTGTCAGTAGGCTGACTGTGAACGCTCTGAGCGAATCTGGGTTGAGGTCAGTGATAAAGTAGTCTACAGTACTACTGCCAAGAGATGAGCTATAGGAGTACCTACCGTAGGAGTCCTCTGGAAGCCTACCATTGACTATGTACATACTATGTCCGACAGTGCTGCAGGAGTTATGATCTGTTTTTGTTGGTTATGTTGTCGTAGTTGATTCTAGCTGGGCATTCATCGCTCTCTCTCTCTCACACACACACACGCGCGCACGCACACCCACCCGCACACGCACACTCAGCAGAGCTTAGTTATTCCATTTAGCTCTAGTCTCATTAACTCGTCTGTAGTGTGGTGGAACGGCTGTTGGAGGTAAAAGCATCAGCCATCAGCCAACATCACCACTCAGCCCTCCATCCTCCATTGTTTCAGCTTTCTGAGTGTGTGTGTGTCTGTGTGTGTTTAATGATAGTGGTACTGTAGGAGGGGTCTTGCTCTCTGTCTGTCTGCCCCCCCTCCCCCCTTTCTCTCCCTCTCTCTCTCTCCAGTAAATCTGTGTGTTTCTGGAAGCTAACTTTGATTCAACAGCTTCATTCTGGGAAAGACAGCTAATGTGTTAACTAATCACACACACCCTCATATGCAGCCTGTTTGCGCCCACACGCACACACACACTCAAATGCAGCCTGTTTGTGCACAAACACCTGTTTGCTCATGTACGCACACACACACATGTGCACACACACACACACACACACACCCTCATCAGTACTTATCTAAAATTATTTGAGACACCTGCATCTCATCCCAGCCTCCACTCCTATTGGGCTTGAGGGTCCTTGGGGACCACATTATCACACACACACACACACACACACACACACACACACACACACACACACACACACACACACACACACATACTCACACACACACACACACACACACACACACACACACACACACACACACACACACACACACACACACACACACACACACACACATACTCACACACACACACACACACACACACACACACACACACACACACACACACACACACACACACACACACACACACATACTCACACACACACACACACACACACACACACACACACACACACACACACACACACACACACACACACACACACATACTCACACACACACACAACCTTCCATCCTCCCGCTGGCCACTGGAGGCAGATGGGTAATGAAGGGAGGAACCAAGGGCAGACTGGGCCAATTAGCTGTGTGTGTGTGTGTGTGTGTGTGTGTGTGTGTGTGTGCGTGTGCGTGTGCGTGTGCGTGCGTGCGTGTGTGTGTGTGGCGTGTTTGTCTGTGTTAAATAGCATAATAGCTGGTACTCAGAGTTTGCCAACTTAGCCGAATTAGTTAATTAAATTAGACTCCTCCTACGTATTCTCTGTTATTATTTGGGGGGGGGTTTTACTCCTTTTCCTCCTCTTCCTCCTCTTCCTCCTCTTCCTCCTCTTCCTCATCTTCCTCATCTTCCTCATCTTCCTCCTCTGAAACTAATATCTCCACCAAGAAAAATGGTGGTGAAAAACACATTGCTGTGGAAATAGTTTGAAAAGTTTTACTTAATTAAAGCAGTTAAATATAGTCAAAATTTAAATGGAGTTTAAATATCTGGTTTTGATAGAATATATCAAATGTATTACTTTTGGATTGCCATGAACAAATCACATTATTTAATCACAAATTGAGTACAGAAAATAAGGCGGCCTTAGTGAAGTTTAAAATACATTTAAAAAACTTTATTTTATCACAACGTACAGTATTTGGATGACAGGAGGATGTTCATGAAGTCCTCTCTGGGCTGGAAGGGGGGGGGGGATCACCTTCCCTTGGAGCACCTCTGACCCCAGTCAACAGAGCATACATCATCATACATAAAATAAGTAGGCTACTCTGTTTTTTCCAGGCAGAACCTGAGGATAAAAAAAAAACGCTTTTTGGTCACTGATCTGTCCTTCCTTTGAACGACACTGCTGATGACTGGTCATTGATCAACAGTCAAGACGTGCAATTTTTTTGGGGTTCTGAAGCACAGATTAAATGTTTTCTAAAACAAGGTCGTTGGCCTATGTTCGTGACCAGATCGAATAAGCAAAGGTTCTTGACATTTTCCGGATTGACTGACCTTCATTTCTCTTTGCTTATTTGCCATAATATGCACTTGGTCTTTTATTAAATAGGCCTATCTTCTGTATACATCCCCCCCCCTCTCCCTCCACCTTGTCACAACACAACTGATTTGCTCAACCACATTTAGAAGGAATGAAATTCCACAAATGAACTGTTAAGAAGGCACAACTGTTAATTGAAATGCATTCCAGGTGACTACCCCATGAAGCTGGTTGAGAGAATGCCAAGCGTGTACAATGTAGAAAATAGTGAAAATAAAGAAAAACCCTTGAATGAGTAGGTGTGTCCAATCTTTTGACTGGTACTGTATATACAGGGCGACCATGTCAATCGGGAGCGCACTAAACACCGTGGTTCGAACAAAAAGAGTGGTCTCGCTCTGATTCAATTTGTGCCATGATGAGGTTCGCTGCAAGTGAGAATGCAGTCCGGACCAAAGTCAAGAAAAGAAACAGAGTCACACATTATTATTGGTATGTGACGAAATGCACGAGGTATGTGACGAAATGCATGAGGTATGTGATGAAATGTACGAGGTATGTGACGAAATGCATGAGGTATGTGATGAAATGCATGAGGTATGTGATGAAATGCACGAGGTATGTGATGAAATGCACGAGGTTTGTGATGAAACCCACGAGGTATGTGATGAAATGCACGAGATATGTGATGAAATGCACGAGGTAAGTGATGAAATGCACGAGGTATGTGATGAAATTCACGAGGTATGTGATGAAATGCACGAGGTATGTGATGAAATGCACGAGGTATGTGATGAAATGCATGAGGTATGTGATGAAATGTACGAGGTATGTGACGAAATGCATGAGGTATGTGATGAAATGCACGAGGTATGTGACGAAATCACGAGGTATGTGATGAAATGCACGAGGTATGTGATGAAATGCACGAGGTATGTGATGAAATGCACGAGGTATGTGATGAAATGCACGAGGTATGTAATGAAATGCATGAGGTATGTGATGAAATGCACGAGGTATGTGATGAAACCCACGAGGTATGTGATGAAATGCACGAGATATGTGATGAAATGCACGAGGTAAGTGATGAAATGCACGAGGTATGTGATGAAATTCACGAGGTATGTCATGAAATGCACGAGGTATGTGATGAAATCCACGAGGTATGTGATGAAATGCACGAGGTATGTGATGAAATGCATGAGGTATGTGATGAAATGCACGCAGCATCATAACATGAGATCTCTGAAACAGTCTGTGAGTAGCAGTGAATTTATGAGCGTATTCAATGCAGATTAAGGGGAGACGGGGTTAAGGTCCTACCGGGGTTATAGGCTACTGAATATAGACTATTCATGGTTAGGGGAGAAGAGGATATAGACTACTGAATATAGACTATTCATGGTTAGGGGAGAAGGGGTTATAGACTACTAAATATAGACTATTCATGGTTAGGAGAGAAGAGGATATAGACTACTGAATATAGACTATTCATGGTTAGGGGAGAAGGGGTTATAGACTACTAAATATAGACTATTCATGGTTAGGAGAGAAGAGGATATAGACTACTGAATATAGACTATTCATGGTTAGGGGAGAAGGGGTTATAGACTATTCATGGTTGGGGGAGAAGGGGTTATAGGCTATTGAATATAGATTATTCACGTTGCAGTTAGAGCAGCTATTGTACTGTTTCCACCCTCATGTAGTTGGAAACCAAAGCGAAAGTCTTATGAAGATTGGGACAAGTGATCGTTCATGATAATCACAAATGTGCATTTTTGTCAATAAACGAATGACTTGCACGGACACGTGGTTATGTTTAGGAATTTTAGTTAGTTTGACATTTGGGCAACATGAAACCAACTGGACCAAATTAAAAAAATATAACAATATACAATATACTTTTTTCCCTGATCAATATACACACAATACCCCCATAATGACAAAGCAAAAACAGGTTTTTAGAAAACATAAACACCTTATTTACATAAGTATTCAGACCCTTTGAGACTTGAAAAATACAATATAACAAATAATCAAACTCTGATTCGCTCAGTTCTCTCTGTGGGTCTAACCCCAATAAGTTCTGGAAAATGGTTAAAGACCTGGAGAATAAACCCTCCTCCTCACAGCTGCCCATCTCCCTTAATGTTGTTGATGTGGTTGTTATGATGTTGTTGTTACTGACAAGAATCACCACTTCATTAAGTCAAGATTCCTGTTTGACTCAGCCATGCCTCCTTGCCCATCCAACATTTCCTCATCTCCCACCCCTTCTAATGCGACTATCCCCGATGCTTCTCCCTCTTTTTCCCCTGCCCCGCTACAAAGTTTCTCCCTGCAGTCAGTCACTGAGTTCGAGGCGCTAAAGGAGCTCCTTAAACTTGACCCCAAAAAAACATCTGGGTCAGATGGTTTAGACCCTTTCTTCTTTAAGGTTGCTGCCCCTATCATCGCATAGCCTGTCTCTCCTTTCTGGAGAGGTTCCCATTGCTTGGAAGGCAGCCACGGTTCTTCCTTTTTTTTAAAGGGGGAGATGAAGCTGATCCTAACTGTTATAGGCCTATTTTTATTTGGCCCTGTTTATCAAAAGTGTTGGAAAAACTTGTCAAAAATCAACTGACTGGCTTTCTGGATGTCTATAGTATTCTCTCTGGTATGCAATCTGGTTTCCGCTCAGGTTACGGATGTGTCATCGCAACCTTAAAGGTCCTCAATAATGTCACCATTGCCCTTGGTTAATGTTGTGCTGCTATTTTTTATTGACTTGGCCAAAGCTTTTGATACGGTAGACCATTCCATTATTTTGGGCCGGCTAATGAATATTGGTGTCTCTGAGGGGTCTTTGGCCTGGTTTGCTAACTACCTCTCTTAAATAGTGCAGTGTATAAAGTCAGAACATCTGCTGTCTCAGCCACTGCCTGTCACCAAGGGAGTACCCCAAGGCTCGATCCTAGGCCCCACGCACCTCTCATTTTACATCAACAACATAGCTCAGGCAGAAGGAAGCTCTCTCATCTATATATATATATATGAAAGTGATACAGTCTTATACTCAGCTGGCCCCTCCCCAGATGTTGTGTTAAATGTTCTACAACAAAGCTTTCTTAGTGTTCAACAAGTTTTCTCTACCCTTAACCTCCAAAACAAAGGTAATGGTAGTCAAGGTACTTGGGAGTATGGCCAGACGGTACACTGTCCTTCTCTCAACACATTTCAAAGCTGCAGGCTAAAGTGAAATCTAGACTTGGTTTCCACTATCGTAATTACTCCTCCTTCAACCCCAGCTGCCAAACTAACCCGGATTCAGATGACCATCCTACCCATGCTAGATTATAAAGACATCATTTATAGATCGGCAGGTAAGGGTGCTCTCGAGCGGCTAGATGTTCTTTACCATTCTGCCATCAGATTTGCTACCAATGCTCCTTATAGTACACATCACTGTACTCTATACTCCTCTGTAACCTGGTCATCTCTATATACCGGTCACCAGACCCACTGGTTGATGCTTATTTATAAAACCCTCTTAGGCCTTACTCCCACCTATCTGAGATATCTACTGCAGCCCTCATCCTCCACATACAACACCCGTTCTGACAGTCACAGTCTGTTAAGGTCCCCCAAGCACACACATCCATGGGTCGATTGCCTTTTCAGTTCACTGCAGCTCGCGACTGGAACGAGCTGCAAAGAACACTCAAACTTTAAAGTTTTATCTCCATCTCTTCATTCAAAGACTCAATCATGGACACTCTAACTGACAGTTGTGGCTGCTTTGCGTGATGTATTGTTTTCTCTATGACCAATAATGTTTGTACCATGTTGTGTTGCTACCATGTTGTTGTCATGTTGTGTTGCTACCATACTGTGTTGTCATGTGTTGCTATGTTGTCATCTTAGGTCTCTCTTTATGTAGTGTTGTGTTGTGTGTTTCGTCCTATATTAATATTGCATTTTTATTTATTTTATAATCCCAGCCCAGGTCCCCACAGTAGGCCTTTTGCCTTTTGGTAGGCCGTCATTGTAAATAAGAATTTGTTCTTAAAACTGACTTGCCAAGTTAAATAAAGTTGAAATTTAACAAAACTAAAAACTGTGAAAACTCTCTTAGAGAGCTGTTAGCTGGCGTTAGCTAGCTACTTTTCATCACTCTAATCTCAGACAACCAGCTGTAGCTTTTGATTGGAAGCAGATAATTATGTTCTGGTTCCAGATTTGAATAGCCGTAGAGGAAGATTGCATATGCTCTATCTAGTTGGAAAGTTGACATAATTTCCAATGTTTATAAAAAAGTTAGCAAAAATGTTGTTGATGCGGTTACTAAAACAGCTGTATCGTTAGATTGGTAGAATAGCAGAGAAGTAGAGGAAGATTTCATGCACTTAAATGTGTTGTCTAACTTGATGGGAAGGTGGTCAAAGTAGTTGATTTGTGTCAAAAGCTGCATTGTTGCATTCACAGTAAATAGAATGTTGGAAGTCATGGTGTCACAATGGAAGCTTTAGAATGTTGGAAGTCATGGTGTCACAATGGAAGCTTTAGAATGTTGGAAGTCATGGAAGCTTTAGAATGTTGGAAGTCATGGTGTCACAATGGAAGCTTTAGAATGTTGGAAGTCATGGAAGCTTTAGAATGTTGGAAGTCATGGTGTCACAATGGAAGCTTTAGAATGTTGGAAGTCATGGAAGCTTTAGAATGTTGGAAGTCATGGTGTCACAATGGAAGCTTTAGAATGTTGGAAGTCATGGAAGCTTTAGAATGTTGGAAGTCATGGTGTCACAATGGAAGCTTTAGAATGTTGGAAGTCATGGAAGCTTTAGAATGTTGGAAGTCATGGTGTCACAATGGAAGCTTTAGAATGTTGGAAGTCATGGTGTCACAATGAAAGCTTTAAAATGTTGGAAGTCATGGTGTCACAATGGAAGCTTTAGAATGTTGAAGAAATCTCATGAAAGTGAATTAAGTTGAATAGGTTTAACCCCCTAGAGTTGATGTCTGTGCCCCCGTGGAAATCGAATTAGCATAATAACAAAAATCGGCATACAAATCCATCAGTTTAATCATTGGTTGTGTCTCAATCCACTGCATCCACCGATGTCGCACTTCCGCATCTGCGGTGGAAGGTGACAGAGCTAGAGCGGTGTTTGTCAGATCAAGAGACATCCCCCAAAAATTGGTCTTCTAAAGAAAAAACTTGAAAAACTATTATGACCTCACAAGCATCTTGGTCTGCCAACTTCTGTCTGTAGCGTCTGAACAGTTTGGGCTACACACCCCTTTCTTCCCCTCTGGAAAGGTGAGACTCTCATGAACATGTCGGTTGTTTTTGCTCTAGGATGACCACAGGCCCCGGTACCAGTTTAAAACAATTATGGAGGTATATATTGAGATTGTTTAGTGCCAAAAATAAGAGGTACTATGTTAAAACTTCTTATGGCTGCAAGCCCGACGTCGGTACACTTATGACAACAGCCAGCTCAAGTGCAGGGCGCGAAATTCAAAATATATATTTTTTTAATATTTAACTTTCACACATTATCAAGTCCAATACAGCATATGAAAGGTACACATCTTGTGAATCCAGCCAACATGTCCGATTTTTTAAATGTTTTACAGCGAAAACACCACGTATATTTATGTTAGCTCACCACCAAATACAAAGAAGGACAGACATTTTTCACAGCACAGGTAGCATGCACAAAGCCAACCTAACTAACCAAGAACCAACCAAACTAACCAACAAACAACTTCATCAGATGACAGTCTTATAACATGTTATTCAATAAATCTATGTTTTGTTCGAAAAAATGTGCATATTTCAGGTATAAATCATAGTTTACATTGCAGCTACAATCAGAAATTGCACCGAAAGCAGACAGAATAATTACAGACACCAACGCCAAATAACTAAATACTCATCATAAAACATTTCTGAAAAATACATAGTGTACAGCAATTGAAAGACATGCATCTTGTGATTCCAGACAATATTTCCGATTTATCAAGTGTTTTACAGCGAAAACACAATATAGCGTTATATTAGCTTACCACAATAGCCAAAAACACAAGCAATTTCCCAGTAGCAAAAGTAAGCGATCGTAACAAACAAGCAAAAGATATATAATTTTTGACTAACGTTGATTTTCTTCCTCAGATGACAGTCCTATAACATCAGGTTATACATACACTTATGTTTTGTTCGAAAATGTTCATATTTAGAGCTGAAATCAATGGTTACACATTATGCTAACTTAGCTACTTTTTCCCACTATGTCCGGATTTTTCCTGACACTTTTTCTGACACACATATTCTGAACAAATAGCTATTCATAAACATAACTAAAAAATACATGTTGTATAGGAAATGATAGATCCATTAGTTCTTAATGGAATCGCAGTGTTAGAATTCTAAAAATAACTTCATTACGATATGCAGCTTCGGTATAGCTAGAGTACCCAAACGTTGGGCGTCGGCGACTAGTTCACACGTACGACAGATATATGAAATAGCATCATAAAATGTTTCTTACTTTTGCTGATCTTCCATCAGAATGTTGGACAAGGTGTCCTTTGTCCAGAACAATCGTTGTTTGGATTTAGAACGGCAACTTTCCCTCTTCATTTAGCATGCGCACTAGCCAAGTGGCACGAATCGCTCCATCGTCAACAAAGTCAGAGAACGGAACACGGCAAAACTCCCGAAAAAATTTCAATAATCTGATTAAACTATATTGAAAAAACATACTTTACGATGATATGGTCACATGTATCAAATAAAATCAAAGCCGGAGATAGTAGTCGTCCATAACGGCAGCTAAACAGAAGGCAATCCCACTGTCCACCTCGCGCTCCCAAGAGTACCGGAAATGAGGGACACGTCATACAAAGAGCTTGTATTCCAATTCAGACCAAGATAAACACTAAATTTCTTCTCTCACAGCCTCTTGACATCCAGGGGAAGGTCTATGAAGTGCACGTAGACTCTTACGTATCATGCCCATGTATAAGCAGGAAGAAGAACAGAGCCTCGATTTCAGACTTTCCACTTCCTGGTCAGGAAGTTTGTGCCAAATGAGTTCTGTTTGACTCACAGATATAATTCAAACGGTTTTAGAAACTAGAGAGTGTTTTCTATCCAATAGTAATAATAATATGCATATTGTACGAGCAAGAATTGAGTACGAGGCCGTTTGAAATGGGCACCTTTAATCAGAGCTACTCAATACTGCCCCTGCAGCCATAAAAAGTTAATTAAATAAACTCAGCAAAAAAAGAAACGTCCTCTGCGTTTATTTTCATCAAACTTAACATGTGTAAATATTTGTATGAACATAACAAGATTCAACAACTGACACATAAACTGAACATGTTCCACAGACATGTGACTAACATAAATGGAATAATGTGTCCCTGAACAAAGGGGGAGGAGGGGTCAAAAACAAAAGTAACAGTCAGTATCTGGTGTGGCCACCAGCTGCATTAAGTACTGCAATGCATCTCCTCCTCATGGACTGCACCAGATTTGCCAGTTCTTTCTGTGAGATGTTACCCTACTCTTCCACCAAGGCAACTGCAAGTTCCTGATTATTTCTGGAGGGAATGGCCCTAGCCCTCACCCTCTGATCCAACAGGTCCCAGACGTGCTCAATGGGATTGAGATCCGGGCTCTTCGCTGGCCATGGCAGAACACTGCCATTCCTGTCTTGCAGGAAATCATGCACAGAATGAGCAGTATGGCTGGTGGCATTGTCATGCTGAAGGGTCATGTCAGGATGAGCCTGCAGGAAGGGTACCACATGAGGGAGGAGGACGTCTTCCCTGTAATGCACAGAGTTGAGATTGCCTGCAATGACAACAAGCTCAGTCCGATGATGCTGTGACACACCGTCCCAGACCATGACGGACCTTCCACCTCCAAATCAATCACGCTCCAGAGTACAGGCCTCAGTGTAACGCTCATTCCTTCGACGATAAACGCAAATCCGACCATCACCCCTGGTGAGCAAACCGCGACTCGTCAGTGAAGAGCACTTTTTGCCAGTCCTGTCTGATCCAGCGACGGTGGGTTTGTGCCCATAGGCGACATTGTTGCCAGTGATGTCTGGTGAGGACCTGCCTTACAACAGGCCTACAAGCCCTCAGTCCAGCCTCTCTCAGCCAATTGCGGACAGTCTGAGCACTGATGGAGGGATTGTGCGTTCCAGATGTAACTCGGGCAGTTGTTGTTGCCATCCAGTACCTGTCCCGCAGGTGTGATGTTCGGCTGTCCCGATCCTGTACAGGTGTTGTTACACGTGGACTGCCACTTCGAGGGCGATCAGCTGTCCATCCTGTCTCCCTGTAGCGCTGACTCACAGTACGGACATTGTAATTTATTGACCTGGCCACATCTGCAGTCCTCATGCCTCCTTGCAGCATTCCTAAGGCACGTTCACGCAGATGAGCAGCGACCCTGGACATCTTTCTTTTGGTGTTTTTCAGAGTCCGTAGAAATGCCTCTTTAGTGTCCTAAGTTTCCATAACTGTGACCTTAATTGCCCACCATCTGTAAGCTGTTAGTGTCTTAACGACCGTTCCACAGGTGCATGTTCATTAATTGTTTATGGTTCATTGAACAAGCATGGGAAACAGTGTTTAACTTCTACTTGCACACAATCCCGGATCCGGGAGCACCCCCATCATTAAATAAGCTGACTAGCATAGCCTAGCATAGCGTCACAAGTAAATACTAGCATCTAAATATCATTAAATCACAAGTCCAAGACACCAGATGAAAGATACACATCTTGTGAATCCAGCCATCATTTCTGATTTTTAAAATGTTTTACAGGGAAGACACAATATGTAAATCTATTAGCTAACCACGATAGCAAAAGACACAACTTTTTTTTCTCCACCATTTTTTTCCTGCATAGGTAGCTATCACAATTTCGACCAAATAAAGATATAAATAGCCACTAACCATGAAACAACTTCATCAGATGACAGTCTGATAACATATTTATTGTATAGCATATGTTTTGTTAGAAAAATGTGCATATTTCAGGTATAAATCATAGTTTACCATTGCAGCCACCATCACAACTCTCACCAAAGCAACTAGAATAACTACAGAGACCAACGTGAATTACCTAAATACTCATCATAAAACATTTATGAAAAATACACAGCGTACAGCAAATGAAAGACAAAGATCTTGTGAATCCAGCCAATATTTCAGATTTTTAAGTGTTTTACAGCGAAAAGACAATATAGCATTATATTAGCTTACTACAATAGCCAACCACACAACAGCATTGATTCAAGCCAACAATAGGGATAACGAATAAACCAGCAAAAGATATAAATTTTTTCACTAACCTTCTCAAACTTCTTCAGATGACAGTCCTATAACATCATATTACACAATACATATAGAGTTTGTTCGAAAATTTGCATATTTAGCGGCACAAATCGTGGTTATACAATGAGAATAGTAGCCAAGCTGCCAACAATATGTCGGGAGAAATCTTGGGAGAGGCACCTAATCTAATCAGTAACTAATCATAAACTTGACTAAAAAATACAGGTTGGACAGCAAATGAAAGATACATTAGTTCTTAATGCAATCGCTGTGTTAGATTTTTTTAATTAACGTTACTACGACATACAGCGTGCGTTAAAGCAAGACCGCACCGGAATTAATGGCGGAATATGAGTTTTACATTTTTCAACAGAACAACGAATTAACATCATAAATAGTTCTTACTTTTTGATGAGCTCCCATCAGAATCTTGGGCAAGTTGTCCTTTGTCCAAAAGAATCGTTGCTCGGTTGTAGATTGTCGCCTTCAACTTTGGAATTAGCAGTAAACATTAGCCATGTGGCCCAGACGTGCCCAACTCACTTGAACGCAGCACAAATAAATACCCGAAAATCGCAATATACTGATATAAACTGATATAACTCGGTTTAAAATAACAACATTATGATGTCTTTAACACCTATATCGAATAAAATCAGAGCCGGATATATCTAAGGTCTATAACGGGAGCTTTCTAGAACGCCATCCTGAGGTCTGTCTTGCGTCATGGCGAAGGAAGGAAAGAGAGGACCCCACGTTGCCAGCCCATTTATAAGGCCTCAGATCTGCCTAGCAACTCCATTCCAATTCTCACTATTTGCTGACATCCAGGGGAAGGCGTATGCAGTGCATCTCAACCAATAGAAGACATGCAAATTAATAAACTGACCTCAGAACAGCCTGCAGATTTCAGATTTCTCACTTCCTCATAGGAAAATTGCTCCAACTCGAGTTCTGTTTTACTCACAGATATAATTCAAACGGTTTTAGAAACTAGAGAGTGTTTTCTATCCAATAGTAATAATAATATGCATATTGTACGAGCAAGAATTGAGTACGAGGCAGTTTAATTTGGGAACGAAATTTTTACAAAGTGCAAACAGCACCCCCTATTGAGAAAAGGTTTAAACCCTTTACAATGAAGATCTGTGAAGTTATTTGGATTTGTACCAATTATCTTTGAAAGACAGGGTCCTGAAAAAGCGACGTTTATTTATTTTCTGAATTTACATGTAAAAAGAAAATTATATTGTTTCCTGATTTTTCTTATATATCTCAGACAGACACTTCAGAACAAACTTCCTTTTGATTTTGTTTTGGGACTATCTGTTGTTCCATGTAGTGAATATGTGTTTGTATGGGCAAATGGTAAAAAAAAATTTGGGGTATACTTCAAGGGGTCTTGAAGTCCTCCGGCTTAGACAGGGCTTAGACTGTAATGGGTTAGTCGAATCGTCTAAAAAGTCTAACTAGTATCAACAAGTTGTATAGAAGTACACTATTAATGACTGCATGTTATCAAGTCTGAAGGGGAGGAGGATGAGGAGGGGAGAAGAAGGGGGGATGATGAGAGGGAGGGTGAGATGGGAAAGAAGAAAGCGATGGTATGGAATCACACATCCAACAATTTTTGGGTGATTTTTCTGATGCATTTTTAAACATAGACAATTCGATTGTGGGTTAGAGGCATTGTGACTTTTAAAAGCAATGGTCTTGCATTCGTGAAGGTCTCATTTACTCTAAATTCTACGTATGTTGACTCAATCAGAAATTGTCTTTAAAAGCGGCAATGGCTATAAACTGTGATCATATGAATCCCGCCCATACATACTGTATGAGCATAAAAGGAAAACCAATCTGATATTTGCTAAAATAATCATAAATGAGGGAAACACACAGCCATGTCTGTCCCATTTAACAGTCAGTGGATGAAGCGATAGCAGAACTGATATCTATTGTCTCAGATACTATCTCTTATCTTATAGAGGAACCATACAATGTCCTTCAGCTGTCTGCGATGCTATCGCCTCTCCCGTCCTTCCTCTCCTCTCCTCTTCTCCCTCGCTCCGTATGGATTCTCTGAAGAACGACAGAGTCAAACATGAAGAAGGGAGAGGAGAGAAAGGGGAGAGAGAATGTCAGGGAGTTGGGCAAGGTGTGTTCTTTTTTTCCCTTCTGTTCAATGTCTTTTATGTTGTTCATTCTTTCATTCTCAGGCTTGTGACAATGTTTTTTAAAATGCGGTTAAAAGGACTCGACAAATAACATTACCTCTAAAAAGGGACCCTCAGGCCAACGCAGGCACACACGCATGGCATGTGAGGGAAACAGACACGAACACACTAAGAGGTTTTCAAAACTCTCCTCGGGCCTCCCCAGCCGTTCCATGTATTGGATCTCTTCCTAGCACGCGTGACTCAACTTGTCAACGGATCTTCAAGCCCTTGAATAGTTGAATCAGGTGTTCAGGGCTACAACAATATTGTGAAACGTCTGGGGGTCCCGGAGGAGTGGTTGGAAAACCAACTAAGTAAGCTTTAACAAATAAAATCAATTGTATTAGTCACATGCTCCGAATACAACAGGTGTAGATCTTACAGTAAAATGCTTACTTGAGAGCACCTAAACAACAATGCAGTATTAAAAAAATACGGATAAGAATAAGAAATGAAAGTAACAAGTAATTAAAGAGCAGCAGTAGAATAACAGTGGCGAGACTTTATACAGGCGCCATGTTCTGTTATAATCTCCACCCGGCACAGCCAGAAGAGGACTGGCCACCCCTCATAGCCTGGTTCCTCTCTAGGTTTCTTCCTAGGTTTTGGCCTTTCTAGGGAGTTTTTCCTAGCCACCGTGCTTCTACACCTGCATTGCTTGCTGTTTGGGGTTTTAGGCTGGGTTTCAGTACAGCACTTTGAGATATCAGCTGATGTACAAAGGGCTATATAAATAAATTTGATTTGAGGGGGGTGCTGATACAGAGTCAATGTGCGGGGTCACCGGTTAGTTGAGGTAGTATGTACATGTATGTAGAGTTATTAAAGTGACTATGCATAGATGACAACTGAGAGTTGCAGGGGTGTAAAGAGGGGGGGGGGGGGGGGGGGGGGCATTGCGGGCGGCAGGTAGCCTAGTGGTTAGAGCGTTGGACTAGTAACTGAAATCTGTCAGTCAGCTATAGGGCAGATTATTTTTTTTAATAACGTTTCCAAGGTAAACGGACTATTTCTCAGGCCCAGATCGTAGAATATGCATATAATTTACAGATTAGGATAGAAAACACTCCAAAGTTTCCAAAACTGTCAAAATATTGTCTGTGAGTATAACAGAACTGATTTTGCAGGTGAAAACGTGAGAAAATCCAACCCGGAAGTGCATATTTTTTTTTATCCCTGTTTCATTGCCTGCCCCTCTTCCATTTAAAGGGGTATCAACCAGAGTCCTTTTCCAATGGCTTCCTCAGGCTGTGACCAGGCTTTAGACATAGTTTCAGGCTTTTATTTTGAAAAATGAGCGAGATTTTTCAAAACGAGTCAGGTGTCCTTTGATTAGTTCCTGCGCGCGAGAGGGGTAGCTCGACATTTTCTTTCTCTCTTTTATTGAATAGGTTACCGTCCGGTTGAAATATTATCGATTATGTATGTTAAAAACAACCTGAGGATTGATTATAGAAAACGTTTGACATGTTTCTACGAACATTACGGATACTTTTTGGAATGTTCTTCTGCCTTTCAGGACCGGAACGAGCCTGTGGTTTTCTGAACATAACGCGCAACCCAAATGGAGTTTTTTTGTTATAAAATTAATCTTTATTGAACAAAAAGAACATTTATTGTGTAACTGGGAGTCTCGTGAGTACAAACATCCGAAGATTATCAAAGGTAAGCGATGAATTTTATTGCTTTTCTGACTTTCGTGACCAAGCTAATTTAAGGCTAGCTGTTCTAGCATTGATTGATACACTCACAAACGCTTGGATTGCTTTCTTTGTAAAGCATATTTTCAAAATCTGACACGATAGGTGGGTTAACAACAAGCTAAGCTGTGTTTGGGTATATTTCACTTGTGATTCCATGATTATAAATATTTTTAGTGTTATTTTTGAATTTGGTGCTCTGCAATTCAGCGGTTGTTTATGAAAATTATCCCGTAATCGGGATCTGTGTGGCAAGAAGTTAACCCACTGTTCCTAGGCCGTCATTGAAAATAAAATTTGTTCTTAAAACTTCTTAGGGCTACGCCCCCTTTTCTCAATTTCCGCCTGAATGACATGCCCAAAGTAAACTGCCTGTTGCTCAGGCCCTGAAGCCAGGATATACATATAATTGGTACCATTGGTAAGAAAACACTTTGACGTTTGTAGAAATGTTAAAATAATGTAGGAGAAAATAACACAATAGATATGTTAGGAGAAAATCCATAGAAAAACCAACCAGAAATGTATTTATTTTTGAGAGTTTAAGGGCATACATAAGTATAAGGGCATACTCAAATCTAGCTCCCGGGATAAAATTCCTATGGCTTCCACAGGGTGTCAGCAGTCTATGTTCAAGGTTTCAGGCTTGTAACTTCCAAAACGAATAAGAAATATCAGTTTTAGTACAGGGACACAGTCTCGGAAAAGTGTGTTTGCGGCGGCCATGAAGACAAGACCCACCTGCTATAATCGGTTTCCTATTGAACATACGTCTTTCCGTAAGAAATATTATAGTTTGATTATATTTTAGGGTATCTGAGGAGTAAATATACATGTATTTTGACTTGTTGAAACAAAGTTTAGGGGTAGATTTTTGAAATAATTTCCCTGCATGTTGAACGAGTGGTTTACTCAAATTGATGGCGCCAACTAAACTGACTTTTTTGGATATAAAGAAGGATTTTATTTAACAAAACGACAGTACATATTATAGATGGGACCCTTTGGATGACAAATCAGAGGAAGATTTTCAAAAAGTAAGTGAATATTTCATCGCTATATGTGAATTTATGAAACCTGTGACAGTGGAAAACTATTTTGATGTGGGGCGCCGTCCTCAAAAAATCACATGGCATGCTTTTGCTGTAATAGGGAGTACAGGAGGGGACTGAGCACGCACCCCTGAGGGGCCCCTGTGTTGAGGATCAGCGTGGCGGATGTGTTGTTACCTACCCTTACCACCTGGGGGCGGCCCGTCAGGAAGTCCAGGATCCAGTTGCAGAGGGGGTGTTTAGTCCCAGGGTCCTTAGCTTATTGATAAGCTTTGAGGGTGCTATGGTGTTGAACGCTGAGCTGTAGTCAATGAATAGCATTCTCACGTAGGTGTTCCTTTTGTCCAGGTGTGAAAGGACAGTGTGGAGTGAAAAAGAGATTGCATCATTTGTGGGTCTGTTGGGGCGGTATGCAAATTGGAGTGGGTCTAGGGTTTCTGCGATGATAGTGTTGATGTGAGCCATGACCAGTCTTTCAAAGCACTTCATGGCTACAGACTTGAGTGCTATGGGTCGGTAGTCATTTAGGCAGTAATCTTAGTGTTCTTGGGCACAGGCACTATGGTGGTCTGCTTAAAACATGATGGTATTACAGACTGGGACAGGGAGAGGTTGAAAATGTCAGTGAAGACACTTGCCAGTTGGTCAGCACATTCTCACAGTACACGTCCTGGTAATCTGTCTGGCCCTGCGGCCTTGTGAATGTTGACCTGTTTAAATGTCTTACTCACATCGGCTGTAAAGAGTGTGACACAGTCTTCTGGAACAGCTGGTGCTCTCATGCATGTTTCAGTGTTATTTGCCTCGAAGCGAGCATAGAAGTACTTTTGCTCATCTGGTAGGCTCGTGTCACTGGGCAGCTCTTGGCTGTGCATCCCTTTGTAGTCTGTAATGGTTTGCAAGCCCTGCCACATCCGACGAGCATCAGAGCCGTTGTAGTGCGATTCGATCCTAGTCCTGTATTGACGCTTTGCCTGTTTGATTGTTCATCGGAGGGCATAGCGGGATTTCTTAGAAGCTTCCAGGTTAGAGTCCCACACCATGAAAGTGGAAAAGCAACAACTACAAGAGAATACAATTCTCACCATTTTAAAAGACAATGTTTGAAAAGTATTAGTATCTTAGCAACAAAACCAATCAACTGAGACGGCAGTTTGTAATGTTTCAATATTTTACTAGGTGGATAGTCTGTCTGTGATTGTACTAGGTGGATAGTCTGTCTGTGATTGTACTAGGTGGCTGGTCTGTCTGTGATTGTACTAGGTGGCTGGTCTGTCTGTGATTGTCCTAGGTGGATAGTCTGTCTGTGATTGTACTAGGTGGATAGTCTGTCTGTGATTGTACTAGGTGGCTGGTCTGTCTGTGATTGTACTAGGTGGCTGGTCTGTCTGTGATTGTACTAGGTGGATAGTCTGTCTGTGATTGTACTAGGTGGATAGCCTGTCTGTGATTGTACTAGGTGGATAGTCTGTCTGTGATTGTACTAGGTGGATAGCCTGTCTGTGATTGTACTAGGTGGATAGTCTGTCTGTGATTGTACTAGGTGGATAGCCTGTCTGTGATTGTACTAGGTGGATAGTCTGTCTGTGATTGTACTAGGTGGATAGCCTGTCTGTGATTGTACTAGGTGGATAGCCTGTCTGTGATTGTACTATGTGGATAGTCTGTCTGTGATTGTACTAGGTGGATAGCCTGTCTGTGATTGTACTAGGTGGATAGTCTGTCTGTGATTGTACTAGGTGGATAGTCTGTCTGTGATTGTACTAGGTGGATAGTCTGTCTGTGATTGTACTAAGTTTAGGAATACATTTTGAATGGTTAAGGGTTAAGGGCTGGGATAGAGTTAAACAAAATATATTAAAACGAGTGTCAATCACTGGGATCGAACATGCAACCCTCAGACCCGGAGCTTGAGGCTTACGCTGAGAGATGAGGTTGGGTTAGGGTTAAAACCCCCCCCCAAAAATCAAACGAGTGTCTATCACTGGGATCGAACATGCAACCCTCAGACCCGGAGCTTGAGGCTTACGCTGAGAGATGAGGTTGGGTTAGGGTTAAAACCCCCCCCCAAAAATCAAACGAGTGTCTATCACTGGGATCGAACATGCAACCCTCGGAGTAGGTGCTTGCGGACTACGCCCATCCGCCCTCCCCCCTGTCCACAACGTCCTGGTAATCCCGGGCTTACTTGATGGTAATTGTGCTCTCCGTTGCCCCTAGTGGAAGGTTTAGAAAGCATCTCCCATCATCCATCGGATTTAGAATTGAATCTCGAGCGACCTGTCTGGAGACACACACACACACACACACACACACACACACACACACACACACACACACACACACACACACACACACACACACACACACACACACACACACACACACACACACACACACACACACACACACACACACAGCTGTGTTTTCTGGAATTATCAGGACTTTTTGGAGTGTAAAATGTTGTCACCATTAAAAATCCTATTTTCTAACCCTAAGCCTAACCCTTAAGCTTACAATAGCATTTGAACAAATTCAGGACCTGAAAAAAGTCCTGACTGTTCAAAAAAATTCTTGATTTCCTTTTCAGGACATTAGGTGAAATTTGAGGACATTGGAATCCTGATAATGTAGGACAACAAGTGTGTGTGCGCGCGCGCACTCTCTCTCTCTCTCTCTCTCTCTCTCTCTCTCTCTCTCTCTCTCTCTCTCTCTCTCTCTCTCTCTCTCTCTCTCTATATATATATATATCTCTCTATCTCTCTATCTCTCTATCCAGCTACTCCAGCTACTCCAGCTACTCCAGGAGGTAATCAGGCTCTTTTGGGAGAGACAAGTGCTTCAGACGAACACCAGACCCTGAGTACCTACTAGAGCTCTGTGTGTGTGTGTGTGTGTGTATGTGTGAGGTCACATCTTACCCCTGACCCCTTCTCAACTTTAATCACCCTCCATTACCCAGGATGCCGCTGAAGCACCTCCTCAGGGATGAAGACGAAGAGGTGAACGAGGGGAAGATGAGATGAACTACAGGAAGAGGGGAAGATGAGATGAACTACAGGACGAGGGGAAGATGAGATGAACTACAGGAAGAGGGGAAGATGAGATGAACTACAGGAAGAGGGGAAGAGGAGATGAACTACAGGAAGAGGGGAAGAGGAGATGAACTACAGGAAGAGGGGAAGATGAGATTAACTACAGGAAGGAGTGGAAGATGAGATGAACTACAGGAAGAGGGGAAGAGGAGATGAACTACAGGAAGAGGGGAAGATGAGATGAACTACAGGAAGAGGGGAAGAGGAGATTAACTACAGGAAGAGGGGAAGATGAGATTAACTACAGGAAGAGGGGAAGAGGAGGGGAAGATGATATGAACTACAGGCAGAGGGGAAGATGATATGAACTACAGGAAGAGGGGAAGAGGAGAGGAACTACAGGAAGAGGGGAAGAGGAGAGGAAGATGAGATGAACCACAGGAAGAGAGGAAGATGAGATAAACCACAGGAAGAGGGGAAGATGAGATGAACTACAGGAAGAGGGGAAGAGGAGAGGAAGAGGAGATGCACTACACGAAGAGGGGAAGAGGAGAGGAACTACAGGAAGAGGGGAAGAGGAGAGGAAGATGAGATGAACCACAGGAAGAGGGGAAGAGGAGATGAACTACAGGGAGAGGGGAAGAGGAGATGAAGGAGGGATGGAGGAGAAGAGGAGAGGAGGAGTGCCCCTGATAAGGAAGAGTGGAGGGTAGGAATGAGATGAGTGAGGGGAAGAGGGGATGAGAGAGAGAGAGAGAGAGAGAGAGAGAGAGAGAGAGAGAGAGAGAGAGAGAGAGAGAGAGAGAGAGAGAGAGAGAGAGAGAGAGAGAGTATTGCTTGTTCATGTTCATTTGTGTTTGAAAAAAAGCGTAAAGCTAATATTGGTGATTTCCTACCACCTGCAGTGCTGGAGTCCTGAACTAACTCTTGTGATCCTGGGACTAAACACCTCCCTCTGCAACTGGGTCCTGGACTTCCTGACGGGCCGCCACCAGGTGGTGAGGGTAGGTAACAACACATCTGCCACGCTGATCCTCAACACTGGAGCTCCCCAGGGGTGCGTGCTCAGTCCCCTCCTGTACTCCCTGTTCACCCACGACTGGCCGGGTGGTGCCAGAATAACACCATATCTCTCAACGTAGACATATCTCAACATATCTCTCACCATATCTCTCCAGGAACAGGGTTGGAGAGTCCTGCTCTTTGATTGGGGCTCTCAAGTGGCGCAGCGGGCTAAGGAACTGCATGTCAGTGTTAGAGGCATCACTACAGACCCTGGTTCGATTCCAGGCTGTATCACAACCGGCTGTGATTGAGAGTCCCATAGAGCGGCGCACATTTGGCCCAGTGTTGTCCGGATTAGGATTTGGCCGGGGTAGACTGTCATTGTAAATAAGAATTAGTTCTTTACTTGCCTAGTTAAATTGAATAAAAGATACCCCTCAAGATATTTGATCCTCTTGGTGTAAAAGCCAAGAGGTTCGACTGACTGACAGTAGCACGGAGCAACGTTCAAGTCCAGGCTGGGCTACCCCCCAAAAATTCACCACACGATCTTATAAAATGTGCAATTGAGCTATTCCCTTTTTTTTCACAACGCTCTGTTATTCTGTGTGTTTCCTGAGGTTAAGAGAGAAGAGAAATGAACGATGCGTCCCAGAGGAACAGAGAGAACAAACACAACGTGTAATCCCCTGTAAAAAGAAGAGAGGGGAGGATAATGAAGGAGAAAACTTGATTACTGTTCCTCTTATCAAACGTCATTCAACACTCTGAGGGATCTTATTCAAACACACAGGACTTAGCGCGCACACGCATGGATACACACACACACTCACACACACACTCACACACTCACACACACACACGGTGGTGGTTAATCCTGTGAGGTGAAAGACTCTCAGGAGACAGATAATAATGAGGAGGTTTAATATAATTAGGGGACACTGAGGATGACTGGAGCTACTGACGAGACTGACAGCATCCAGACTACATCTTGTTATGGATAGAGAGAGAGAAAGAGAGAGAGAAGGAGTGAGAGAGCGAGAGAGAGAGGGAAAAAGAGAGAGAGAGACAGAGAGAGAGAGACAGAGAGTGCGAAAAGAAGAGAGCGAAGGAGAAAGGGAGACTGTCACGAATCCCGCTTCCTGAGTCTGGGTTTGCCTGTGTGTCTGTCCTGGAGTGTGTTTCAGGTGTCCTGGAACGCACCCTGTCTGGTTGCCGGGCGAATTAGCTCATTGGGAGATTGATTTCACCCGCACCTGTTTCCCGTCAGTAATCTGCACACCTGTCCTGATCATCATCTCTACCCTTCAAAAGCTCTGACCTGACTTCCATTCCCTGCCGGATCGTTAGCCATGAACAGTATGTTGTGCCTGAGTACCAGACTCCAGTTGGATAGAATTTGTTTTGTTGTTTTCATTTACGTATTGCTTGCCTTGAACTTACCTCGTTTGTTTTGTCTTCAGTTACTCACCTGGATCATTCACTCCATTCCCGCCTGGTTGACAGAGGATTCTGCTACTACATTGGATTCACCTATTTCCTCTCATCTACTCACCACCGCTGCCCGCTACGCCATCTGGATATATCTACCTTTTCACATTTCACTGTAAATAAATACTCACCTTCTTCCTACGCTCCTTGTCCTGGTCTGCTTCTGGGTTCGATCTTGAAAGATCGTGACAGAACGATCCGGCCAGTAATGAACCCAGCGGACCTGGACTCCGTTTGCCATGCCATTACCCTGCAGGAGAAGAAATTGGGACAACACAATACGGCGCTACAGGAGATAGCGAGTTCGATCCAGAATTTATCTGCTAGCTTGACACAAGTCCAGGATCAGCTCAGTTTGCAGGTGATTCATTCACCACCGGTTTCACCCATCTCACCTGCCGTGTCTGAAGCGGTTCCATTTCGTGAACCCAAGGTACCGACGCCTGATAAATATGAAGGGGATTTGGGAAAATGCCGTTCGTTTCTTATGCAGTGTGGGTTAGTGTTTGATCTACAGCCCCATTCTTACGCCACTGACAAGGCTAGGATAGCCTTTGTTATTGAACTGTTGCGTGGAAGAGCTCTGGAATGGGCTTCAGCCGTTTGGGAACGACAGGGAACCTGCACGGCTTCATATCAGGAGTTCACGGGAGAGATGAGGAAGCTTTTTGATCATCCAGTCCGAGGTAAGGACGCAGCTAAACGTTTGTTCTCTCTTCGCCAAGGAGATCGCAGTGTGGCAGATTTTATGATTGAGTTCAGGACATTGGCTGTGGAGAGTGGTTGGAATGAGGAGTCACTACAAGCGGTTTTTTACAAGGGGTTGTCAGATGAACTTAAGGATGAGCTGATTTCTTATCCAGAGCCTAGTGACTTAGACAGCTTGGTCGCTTTATCTATTCGGGTTGATAATAGAGTCCGAGAGAGAAGGAGGGAGAAGCAGTGGGGTCTATCCAATCAATCTGTAACTCGGTTACCATTCGGTTCAGGAGGTGAACCAGGACGTATTGATCGTTATTCTCCACACGGGATTAGTGGAGGAGTCTTGCCACCAGATTCTGAACCAATGCAAGTGGGGCGACACGGGCTAACTAAGGAGGAGCGCCAACGTAGACGTGAGACCAATAGCTCTTTCTACTGTGGTAGCTCGGGACATTACAACTCCGCTTGTCCACAGCGCCCGTTAAACTGCCCGGCTCGCTAAATTTGGGAGGAATTTTAGCGAGCCAGTTTCAATCTCTCAAGGATCTTGTCAGACCCCGTTTTCCTGCGACCCTTATGAATAAGGATCAGAGTTTTGACCTGAACGCTTTTATCGATTCAGGTGCCGATGGCAACTTTATGGATGCCGACTTGGTGGAACAGCTGGGGCTTTCCAAGGAGCAATTGCCGGAAGCCATTGAAGCAACCACTCTGAACGGCAGTAGTCTGGCACGGATCACTATGAGGACTGAACCGGTTAAGATGTTGGTGTCGGGAAATCATTCAGAGTTTATCTCTTTCTTCATTTTGTCCTCGCCCCATGTTCCTCTGGTTCTTGGTTACCCCTGGCTGAAGGAACACAATCCCTCGTTTGATTGGGTGACAGGGAAGGTAACTAGTTGGAGCATTGAGTGTCATGCTAACTGCCTTAGGACTGCCTGTTCTCCTGCTGTTTCCAGTCAGGTCAGTGACTCTGCTCCTCCTGATTTGTCCCTGGTTCCAGAAACATATCACGAGTTGGGTGAGGTATTCAGTAAACAGAAGGCTCTGTCTCTTCCTCCCCACCGACCTTATGATTGTGCGATTAATCTGTTTCCTGGATCTGCCTTTCCCAAGGGACGGTTATACAGTATCTCTCGACCGGAACGTGAGGCCTTGGAGACCTACATCAAGGAGTCTCTAGCTACAGGTCTCATTCGGCCATCGTCATCACCTTTGGGAGCAGGATTTTTTTTTGTGAGCAAGAAGGATGGTTCTCTTCGACCGTGTATTGATTATCGGGGTTTGAATGAGATTACGGTTAAGAACAAGTATCCCCTGCCCTTGATGAGCTCGGCTTTCGATTCCTTACAGGGTGCTACGGTTTTTACGAAGCTTGATTTACGTAATGCTTATCATTTGGTTCGGATCAAGGAGGGGGACGAGTGGTTGACTGGGTTCAATACTCCGATGGGACATTTTGAGTACCAGGTGATGCCGTTTGGACTGACCAACGCTCCGGCGGTGTTCCAAAGTATGGTGAATGACGTTTTGAGAGATATGATTGGTATTTTTGTGTTCGTTTACCTGGATGATATCCTCATCTTCTCAAAGGAGCTTTCTAGCCACGTTCTGCATGTCAAGCAGGTCCTGCAGCGGTTATTGGAGAACCGTCTGTTCGTGAAGGCGGAGAAGTGTGATTTTCACGCCCATACAACGTCCTTCCTCGGGTACATCATATCCAGGGGAGAGATCAAGATGGACCAAGAGAAGGTTCGGGCGGTTCGGGATTGGGTCCAGCCCGGTACAAGATTGCAGCTCCAGAGATTCCTGGGGTTTGCGAATTTTTATCGGAGGTTTATCCGTGACTACAGCCGGGTGGCTGCACCTTTAACTGCCCTGACGTCTTGCACCAGAAAGTTCTGTTGGACTCCTGAGGCAGACCGAGCATTTCTGGACTTGAAGAGCCGATTCACCAACGCCCCGATTCTCTCTCAACCTGACACTTCCCGTCAGTTCGTTGTGGAAGTGGATGCTTCTGATGTGGGTGTGGGCGCCATCCTGTCCCAGCGTAGCTCCACTGACGGTAAACTCCATCCCTGCGCTTTCTACTCTGGTCGTCTTTCTCCAGCTGAAAGAAACTACGATGTGGGTAACCGGGAGCTTCTCGCTGTGAAGCTTGCCTTGGAGGAGTGGCGGCACTGGTTGGAGGGAGCGGAGCAACCGTTTGTGGTCTGGACTGACCACAAGAATCTGGCTTACGTACAATCGGCTAAACGTCTCAACGCCCGTCAGGCTAGGTGGGCCTTGTTTTTTGGACGTTTCAATTTTTCCCTGACGTTCCGACCTGGGTCTAAGAACGGGAAGGCGGATGCCCTGTCCCGGATGTTCTCTAAGACGGAGGAGAGTGGGGTCAAGACTGAGACGATTCTTCCCCAGAATGTTGTCGTGGGAGCCGTTACATGGAGGATAGAGGAGGATGTGATGGCGGCCCTTCGGACGCAGCCCGGCCCCGGTAACGGTCCACCCGGTCGGTTGTTCGTACCCGAGTCGGTCCGTTCTGCTGTCCTTCAGTGGTCCCACGCCAGCAAGATAGCTTGTCACCCTGGCGTTGCTCGGACTATGGCACTACTGCGCAGACGTTTTTGGTGGCCTGCCATGGGAGAAGATACCCGGAGGTTTGTTGCCGCATGTCCTGTTTGTGCCCAGAACAAGAGTACCAATCGGCCCAGCTCTGGGCTTCTTCACCCCCTACCTATTCCTCGGCGACCTTGGTCGCATCTGGCCCTGGATTTTGTCACGGGATTGCCCCCTTCTGTTGGGAACACGGTCATTCTGACCATTGTGGACAGATTCAGCAAGTTTGCTCATTTTGTTCCTCTCTCCAAGCTTCCATCGGCTACGGAGACGTCCGAGATCCTGGTCAGGGAGGTTTTCAGGGTTCACGGATTGCCCAGTGACATTGTGTCTGACCGTGGTCCTCAGTTTACCTCTGCTGTCTGGAAATCCTTCTGTTTGGCCATTGGAGCTACAGTCAGTCTCACTTCTGGATTTCACCCACAATCTAATGGTCAAGCGGAGAGAGCCAACCAGAAGATGGAGTCCACGCTGCGTTGTCTTGTCTCCTCTGATCCCACCTCTTGGTCATCTCAATTACCCTGGGTTGAGTATGCCCATAATACCCTTCCTTCATCTGCCACTGGGATGTCCCCCTTCCAATGCCTTTACGGTTACCAACCTCCTTTGTTTCCTTCTCAGGAGAGGGATCTCTCGGTTCCCTCTGTCCAGACCCATATTCGTCGTTGCCACCGGACCTGGCATCGGGCCAGGAAGGCTCTCCTTAGAGTTTCTGACCGGTATCAGATACAGGCGAACCGTCGCCGTATTCCTGCCCCAGCTTATACGGTTGGAGATAAGGTTTGGTTGGCTACACGGGATCTTCCTCTACGGACGGAGTCAAGGAAGTTGTCACCTAAGTTCATTGGTCCGTTTGTAGTGGAGAGAATCATAAATCCTGTGGTGGTTCGACTCAAGTTGCCTGCAACACTTAGAGTGCATCCCACTTTTCATGTCTCCTGTCTCAAGCCGGTTCACCTCAGTCCTCTGTTGCCTCCTCCTCCTCGTCCTCCTCCTCCTCGGATGATCGGAGGTGGTCCTGTCTACACGGTGCGCCGCATCATGGACTCCAGACGGCGGGGTCGAGGGTACCAGTTTCTAGTGGACTGGGAAGGATATGGTCCAGAGGAGAGGAGTTGGATTCCTCGGCGACAAATTCTGGATGACGACCTGATTCGTGACTTCTACCGCCTCCATCCTGGCGCTCCAGGTAGTCCGCCCGGTGGCGTTCGTCGGAGGGGGGGTACTGTCACGAATCCCGCTTCCTGAGTCTGGGTTTGCCTGTGTGTCTGTCCTGGAGTGTGTTTCAGGTGTCCTGGAACGCACCCTGTCTGGTTGCCGGGCGAATTAGCTCATTGGGAGATTGATTTCACCCGCACCTGTTTCCCGTCAGTAATCTGCACACCTGTCCTGATCATCATCTCTACCCTTCAAAAGCTCTGACCTGACTTCCATTCCCTGCCGGATCGTTAGCCATGAACAGTATGTTGTGCCTGAGTACCAGACTCCAGTTGGATAGAATTTGTTTTGTTGTTTTCATTTACGTATTGCTTGCCTTGAACTTACCTCCGTTTGTTTTGTCTTCAGTTACTCACCTGGATCATTCACTCCATTCCCGCCTGGTTGACAGAGGATTCTGCTACTACATTGGATTCACCTATTTCCTCTCATCTACTCACCACCGCTGCCCGCTACGCCATCTGGATATATCTACCTTTTCACATTTCACTGTAAATAAATACTCACCTTCTTCCTACGCTCCTTGTCCTGGTCTGCTTCTGGGTTCGATCTTGAAAGATCGTGACAGAGACAGAGAGAGAGAGAGGGAGAGGGTGAGAGAGAGAGGGTGAGAGGGTGAGAGAGAGCGAGAGAGGGAGAGAATGAGAGAGAGAGAGGGTGAGAGAGAGAGAGGGAGAGAGAGAGGGTGAGAGGGTGAGAGAGAGCGAGAGAGGGAGAGAATGAGAGAGGGAGAGCGAGAGAGAGCGAGAGAGAGGGAAAGGGAGAGAGGGTGAGAGAGAGAGAGAGAGAGAGAGAGGGAGAGAGGGAGAGGGTGAGAGGGAGAGGGTGAGAGGGAGAGGGTGAGAGAGAGAGTGAGAGAGGGAGAGAGAGGGAGAGGGTGAGAGAGAGAGAGGGTGAGAGAGAGCGAGAGAGAGAGAGAATAAGAGAGAGAAATAAGTCCAATGCATCCTAGACAAGCTGGATCTAGTAGCTTGGTGACAGTTTCTAAATGATCACCAGGGAGGTTGTCACATTAAGGTCTGTGGAGAGAAGCAGATATAAGCAGAATTAATACTCAGATTTCTCTCTCTCTCTCTCTCTCTTTCTCTCTCTCTGAAGCTAAGTGATGTGTGACAGCGAGACAGAGTTGATACCATTACGAAGGGAAGTTATTGAGTGTGTTAATGAGCGATGGAGGGGAGAGATTAAGACGAGAGGAGGGGATGAAGAGTTGATTAGAGAACACTGAGGCAGAGAAATATTTTGTCTTGCATCTCAGCTCTAAGGATCATTACTGATTGAGATTGTATTTGAAACATGCTGCTGGTTTGTGTGTCCGCCTGTGTTTGTGTATGTGTGTGTGTGTCTGTTCATCACATTAATGCCAATGAGGTTGTCCCAACCTGTCTCCAGCCGTGTCAGGGGAGCTGTCTTCAGAGTGGACACCACCCGTGAGACTGACTCCACATCACAGTGGTCTAGTGATGCTTTTACCCTCCCTGTTATATCGTTTCCCCATGACATCTCCACACAGGACGGCTGTGGTTCAAACAGACCTGTGACACTGTAGGAGAGAAGAGCGGCTCCACAAAGTCACAAACGCACACACACACACACACACACACACACACACACACACACACACACACACACACACACATATAACATACCGAACACACACACACACACAGACACACACACACAGACACACACACACACACACACACACACACACACACACACACACACACACACACACACACACACACACACACACACACACACACACACAGACACACACACACACACACACAATACCGAACACACACACACACACACACACACACACACACACACACACACACACACACACACACACACACACACACACACACACAGACAGAACACCCCGAACACACACACACACACACCGAACACACACACACACACACCGAACACACACACAGTAATCATTGTCTAGCACAGATTCACACCACATTAGAATATTCCACCATGTTGTGTTTGAGCCTGAGTTGAATCAGATGAAACATTTTTAACTATACATCACAGACACACATTGGGTACGAAGGGTTAGAATTCAGAGAGATTTATTTAGTCTATGAATTTGCTCTCTTTTTTCAAGTTTTTATCTCTCTCTATCTTTCTTTCTCTCTCTCTCTCCTCACCCTGACCTGATCTCTCCTGCTTTTCCAGATTCTGTCACCTTTTGACATTGTGTTTTAACCTCTCTGACAGAGAACTGTAACCTGCAGAGAGAGAGAAAGAAAGACAATGAGACAGACTCTCCCTCTCTTCTTCTCCAGTGTCCCCAGTAATGACTGGGTCAGTGAAGCTCAGAGTTCACACTCCTCTTGACCTGCTCAAATCAAATCAAGCTTTATTTATACAGCACATTTCAGACATGGAATGCAACACAATGTGGTTTACACACAATTTTTTTTAAAATAATAATAATAAAAATAAAAGCTGAAATATTTACTACACCAAACATATGATAAAAAATAAAAGAAAGACACAGTTATACATACTGAACACACTTATTCCAGTTATAGATACTGAACACAGTTATTCCAGTTATACATACTGAACACAGTTATTCCAGTTATACAAAATGTACACATTTATTCCAGTTATACATACTGAACACAGTTATTTCAGTTGTACATAATGAACACAGTTATTCCAGCTATCCATAATGAGCACAGTTATTCCAGTTATACTGAACACAGTTATTCCAGTTATACTGAACACAGTTATTCCAGATATACTGAACACAGTTATTCCAGTTATAGATAATGAACACAGTTATTCCAGTTGTACATAATGAACACAGTTATTCTAGTTATACATAATGAACACAGTTATTCCAGTTTTAGATAATGAACACAGTTATTCCAGTTTTAGATAATGAACACAGTTATTCCAGTTTTAGATAATGAACACAGTTATTCCAGCTATCCATAATGGGCACAGTTATTCAAGTTATACATAATGAACACAGTTATTCCAGTTATACATAATGAACACAGTTATTCCAGTTAAACTGAACACAGTTATTCCAGTTATAGATAATGAACACAGTTATTCCAGTTGTACATAATGAACACAGTTATTCTAGTTATACATAATGAACACAGTTAATCCAGTTATACATCTGAACACAGGTATTCCAGTTATATATAATGAACACAGTTATTCCAGCTATACAGGATGGACTCAGTTATTCCAGTTATATATAATGAACACAGTTATTCTAGTTATACATACTGAACACAGTTATTCCAGTTATACATAATGAACACGGTTATTCCAGCTATCCATAATGAGCACAGTTATTCCAGTTATACTGAACACAGTTTTTCCAGTTATACTGAACACAGTTATTCCAGTTATAGATAATGAACACAGTTATTCCAGTTGTACATAATGAGCACAGTTAATCCAGTTCTACATCTGAACACAGTTATTCAAGTTATATATAATGAACACAGTTATTCCAGTTATATATAATGAACACAGTTATTCCAGTTATATATAATGAACACATGTATTCCAGTTATACATAACACACACAGTTATTCCAGTTATGCATAATGAACACAGTTATTCCAGTTATAGATGATGAACACAGTTATTCTAGTTATACATAATGAACACAGTTATTCCAGTTATACATAATGAACACAGTTATTCCAGTTATACATACTGAACACAGTTATTTCAGTTATACATAATGAACACAGTTATTCCAGTTATACATACTGAACACAGTTATTCCAGTTATACATACTGAACACAGTTATTTCAGTTGTACATAATGAACACAGTTATTTCAGTTGTACATAATGAACACAGTTATTTCAGTTGTACATAATGAACACAGTTATTTCAGTTGTACATAATGAACACAGTTATTCCAGTTATACATACTGAACACAGTTATTCCAGTTATACTGAACACAGTTTTTCCAGTTATACTGAACACAGTTATTCCAGTTATAGATAATGAACACAGTTATTCCAGTTGTACATAATGAGCACAGTTAATCCAGTTATACATCTGAACACAGTTATTCCAGTTATATATAATGAACACAGTTATTCAGTTATAGATGATGAACACAGTTATTCCAGTTATATATATAAAAAAAAAACACAGTTATTCCAGTTATACATAATGGACACATTTATTCCAGTTATACATAACACACACAGTTATTCCAGTTATGCATAATGAACACCGTTATTCCAGTTATAAATGATGAACACCGTTATTCCAGTTATATATAATGAACACAGTTATTCCAGTTATACAGAATGAATACAGTTATTCCAGTTATACATAATGAACACAGTTATTCTAGTTATACATACTGAACACAGTTATTCCAGTTATACATAATGAACACAGTTATTCCAGTTATACATAATGAACACAGTTATTCCAGGTATACATACTGTACACAGTTATTCCAGTTATACAGAATGAATACAGTTATTCCAGTTGTACATAATGAACACCGTTATTCCAGCTATCCATAATGGACACAGTTATTCCAGCTATCCATAATGGACACAGTTATTACAGTTAAACATAATGACATATCAGCAAAAGCTATTCTTGTCTTTCTTTTCTCCTAAAACAATAGCCTCTCTAGTTCTAGTTCACTGTGTCTAAAGGACAGGAAGACACGCAGCAGCCATATGTTCAAAACAATACCCAGCAGACAACACACACACACACACACACACACACACACACACACACACACACACACACACACACACACACACACACACACACACACACACACACACACACACACACACACACACACACCCCTCCCCCCTCTCCAGGCTCTTCCTGTCCTCGTCCAGTGTGGTGTTACAGACATGTTTTTCTTCTTCTCTATTCTCTTCTCCTCTCTGTTCCTTCACTCTGTAGACGAGTGGAAAACACCAAGAGGCTGCTCACTGTCCCAGTGGGTGATTGTTTCTGTGTGTGGGCGTCTGTGTGGAGACTGATGACTTGAACAATTGTGGAGGATGCGAGACCCAAGATATAGGTACGGAGACGACAAAGTGTTTCAAATTATATTAGTCTAAAACATTTTAAAAAGACAAACTATAGCCTCCCGGGTGGCGCAGTGGTCTAGGGCACTGCATCGCAGCGCTAGCTGTGCCACCAGAGTCTCTGGGTTCGCGCCTAGGCTCCGTTGCAGCCGGCTGCGACCGGGAGGTCCGTGGGGCGACGCACCATTGGCCTAGTGTCGTCCGGGTTAGGGAGGGTTTGGCCGGTAGGGATATCCTTGTCTCATCGCGCTCCAGCGACTCCTGTGGTGGGCCGGGCCCAGTGCGCGCTAACCAAGGGGGCCAGGTGCACGGTGTTTCCTCCGACACATTGGAGCGGCTGGCTTCCGGGTTGGAGGCGCGCTGTGTTAAGCAGTGCGGCTTGGTTGGGTTGTGCTTCGGAGGACGCATGGCTTTCGACCTTCGTCTCTCCCGATCCCGTACGGGAGTTGTAGCGATGAGACAAGATAGTAATTACTAGTGATTGGATACCATGAAAATTGGGGAGAAAAGGGGGTAAAATATATATTTTTTTAAAGACAAACTATTATGGGGAATAGGAATGAGAGGGCTACTTACACAGTGTCGGCAAGGGATCACAGTAGTGATTGAATAAGGGTATGAGGAATGAGATGAGGTGTTCAGAGGCTTGCCTTCAGTGGAGGAAAGAGGTTGAGGTGTTCAGAGGCTTGACTTCAGTGGAGGACAGGGGTTGAGGTGTTCAGAGGCTTGACTTCAGTGGAGGACAGGGGTTGAGGTGTTCAGAGGCTTGACTTCAGTGGAGGACAGGGGTTGAGGTGTTCAGAGGCTTCAGTGCATGGACAGGCTCCTCATGGATGGATGGTGTTGGAGAAGAGATCAACTCTTCCACTGGGTGCAGGACAGGATTTGAATTGGAAAAGAAAAATCTAAAGAGCTAAGGATTCAAATCAAACGGATGTGCAATAATGTGATTGTGTTTGTGTATGTGATTGACTCTACGTACAGTAATGAGAGACAGGGCTACTCACAGTGCTTGAAGAGGAAACATTGAATGCACCAGTGGAAGAGATGACACATGAAACATGGCTTCCGTTCATGACAGGAGTGTAACGGTCGTCGTAATATTCCTCCTCCTCCTCGGACGAGGAGAGGAGAGAGGGATCAGATGACCAATGAGCAGCGAGGTATGTAGACATAATGGATTTATTAGACACGACGAACACTGACACAAACTATACTTGAATATTTACAAAATAACAAACAAACAACGTAGACTGACCTGAACATGCAAACTACATATAACGAAGCACGCATGAACAGGAAAGAACGAACGAACGAACGAGACGAGACAGTACCGTGTGGTGCAATAAACACAGACACAGCGACAATCACCCACCAACAAACAGTGAGAACAGCCTACCTTAAATATGGTTCTCAATCAGAGGAACGTCAAACACCTGCCTCTAATTGAGAACCATATCAGGCACATTAAACCCAACATAGAAACACAACACATAGAATGCCCACCCAGCTCACGTCCTGACCAACAAAACAAAGGATTAACACAATAACTAGGGTCAGAACGTGACAGAAACCCCCCCCCAAGGTGCGGACTGCGACCGCACCACCTAAACCTATAGGGGAGGGTTTGGGTGGGCATCTGTCCGCGGCGGCGGCTCTGGCGCAGGACGTGGACCCCACTTCACCCTTGTCTTTGTCCGCTTCTGTGGCCTCCTCAAAGTGGCGACCCTCGCCACCGACCTTGGACTGGGAACCCTAGACATGGGTCCCGCTGGACTTAGGGGCAGCCCCGGACTGAGGGACCGCTCCGGACTGGCTGGCTCTGGCGGATCCTGGCTGGCTGGCTCTGGCGGATCCTGGCTGGCTGGCTCTGGCGGATCCTGGCTGGCGGAAGGCTCTGGCGGATCCTGGCTGGCGGAAGGCTCTGGCGGATCCTGGCTGGCGGAAGGCTCTGGCGGATCCTGGCTGGCGGAAGGCTCTGGCGGATCCTGTCTGGCAGAAGGCTCTGGCGGTTCTGGCTGGTCCTGGCTGGACGGCTCTGGCTGGTCCTGGCTGGACGGCTCTGGCTGGTCCTGGCTGGACGGCTCTGGCTGGTCCTGGCTGGACGGCTCTGGCTGGTCCTGGCTGGACGGCTCGGGACAGACGGGCAGCTCTGACGGCTCGGGACAGACGGGCACACCTGTAGGGAGGAGACGGAGAGACAGCCTGGTGCGTGGGGCTGCCACAGGACCCACCAGGCTGGAGAGACCTACAGGAGGCTTGATGTTAAGAGGCACCTGAAGGACCGGGCTGTGGGGGAGCACTGGAGCTCTGGTGCGCAGCCTTGGCACCACTCCCCCAGGCTGGAATACTACTCCAGCCCGTACCCTCCAGAGTGCAGGCACAGGTTGAACCGGGCTGTGGATGAGCACTGGAGATCTAGTGCCTACTACGCGCACCTCTCCCTTAGGCTCCACTCCCACATTTGCCCGGTACGAGCGGAGCGTAGGCATAGGACGCACTGCACCCTCCCAGCGCCCCGGAGACACAGCACGCAGAGCCGGCGCAGGATACCCTGGACCGAAACTGCGTACCGGAGACCAGACGCGCTGAGCAGGCACAATACGCCCCGGCTGGATGCCCACACTCACATGACACTTTCGGGGGGCTGCCCTATAGCGCACCGGGCTATGGGCACGCACTGGCGACACCGTGCGCTTAACCGCATAACACGGTGCCTGACCAGTGACGCGTTGCTTATAATAAGCACGAGGAGTGCGCTCAGGTCTGCTACCTGGCTTAGCCACATTCCTCTCCAGCCCCCCCCCAAAAAAATTCTGGGGTTGCCTCTCGTACCTGTCGCGCTGCCGTGCTGCCTCCTCATATCGCCGCCGCTCAGCTTTCGCTTCCTCCAGCTCAGCTTTGGGGCGGCGATACTCCCCAGCCTGTGCCCAGGGTCCTTCTCCGTTCAAAATCTCCTCCCATGTCCAGGAGTCCTGGGATTTCTGCTGCTGCTGTCGCTGCCCTTTTCCCTGCTGCTTGATCCTAGTTTGGTGGGTGATTCTGTAACGGTCGTCGTAATAATCCTCCTCCTCCTCGGACGAGGAGAGGAGAGAGGGATCAGATGACCAATGAGCAGCGAGGTATGTAGACATAATGAATTTATTAGACACGACGAACACTGACACAAACTATACTTGAATATTTACAAAATAACAAACAAACAACGTAGACTGACCTGAACATGCAAACTACATATAACGAAGCACGCATGAACAGGAAAGAACGAACGAACGAACGAGACGAGACAGTACCGTGTGGTGCAATAAACACAGACACAGCGACAATCACCCACCAACAAACAGTGAGAACAGCCTACCTTAAATATGGTTCTCAATCAGAGGAACGTCAAACACCTGCCTCTAATTGAGAACCATATCAGGCACATTAAACCCAACATAGAAACACAACACATAGAATGCCCACCCAGCTCACGTCCTGACCAACAAAACAAAGGATTAACACAATAACTAGGGTCAGAACGTGACAAGGAGAGAGATGACACTGGTAGTGGAGTGGAGCGGTCATCGCTTCTCAATAACTTTTATCTTCACTTTTAATGGATGATATGATGGAATTTATCAAATCATACTGAATTGATTTTGACATCCCAGAGAAGACAGAATAACCTCTTGAAGCTAGGGGGCAGAATTTTTATGTTTGGAAAAATAACGTTCCCAATGTAAGCTGCCTATTTCTCAGGTCCAGATGCTAGAATATGCATATAATTGACAGGGTAGGATAGAAAACACTCTAAAGTTTCAAAAACTGTCAAATTATTGTCTGTGAGTATAACAAAACTGATTTTGCAGGCGAAAACCTGAGGAAATCCAACACGGAAGTGACTCTTATTTTGAAAAATCCGTGTTCCATTGCCTGCCTTTCGTCCATTTAAAGGGATATCAACCAGATTCATTTTCCAATAGCTTCCTCGGGGTATGAACAGTCTTTAGACATCGTTTCAAGCTTTTATTCTGAAAAATGAGCGATATTTATCAAAACGCGTCAGTGGATAGACGGATGTCCTTCCATTAGTTCATGAACTGGTTGCTCGACATTTTCTTTCTCTCCAGTATTGAATAGTTTACAGTCCGGTTGAAATATTATCGATTATTGATGTTAAAAACAACCTGAGGATTGATTATTAAAAACGTTTGACATGATTCTACGAACTTTACGGATACTATTTGGAATTTTCGTCAAGCCTTGATGACCTACCTAAGGCTGTGGAATACTGAACATAACGCGCCAAACAAATGGAGTTTTTTTTATATAAAAATAATCTTTATCAAACAAAAGGAACATTTATTGTGTAACTGGGAGTCTCGTGAGTGCAAACATCCGAAGATCATCAAAGGTAAGCGATTCATTTTATTGCTTTTCTGGCTTTCGTGACCAATCTACATTGCTGCTAGGTGTTCTTAATGTTTTGTCTAGTGATCGATAAACTCACACAAACGCTTGGATTGCTTTCGCTGTAAAGCATATTTTCAAAATCTGACACGACAGGTGGATTAACAACAAGCTAAGCTGTGTTTTGCTATATTGCACTTGTGATTTCATGAATATAAATATTTTGAGCAATTTTTAAAAAATTTGGCGCTCTGCAATTCAGCGGTTGTTGATGAAAATGATCCCGCTAAAGGGATCCGTGCGTCAAGAAGATAAACGTCCAGCAAGTAAAGCATCGTAACGTGTAATAAATTACCTCTGAAAGCTCCTTGTAGTTGCCCTTTTTAGCAAAACTTTCCCTCTCATCGTGATCCACCTCTCACATGCCCCAACATTCAGCAGAGTTGATAAGCTGCTTCAGAACATCCCTGTTTCTCCTACCTTCTTGTTGCGTTGCACAAGTTTGAATACGTAGACCTTCGTCCATTATATGATCAATGATCAATGCTGCTTTTTTTCTCAGAAGCTTAAACTGATGTGGGCAATAAAAGGGGTTCTTCAACAAAAAGACTGCACTCTGGTCGCTAGCTAGCTACTTGCTACTAATGTTAGCAAGGCAAATTTAAATAAAATGCAATCAACACAAAATAAAGTCATTAACTTCTTGCGACTACAGGGGGTGCTGTTCCAAATTAAACTGCCTAGTACTCAATTCTTGCTTGTACAATATGCATATTATTAATTCTATTGGATAGAAAACACTTTCTAGTTTCATACAACGTTGAAATTATGTCTGTGGGTGACCCAGAACTCTTTCTACAGCGAAATCCATGACAGACAGTGAAAGGTCTGAGAGCGAAGCTCTGATTTCAGATCAGTTTTAAAAGTCTGTGTATATCCTATGGAACGACACGAACTGCACCCGCCTTCCCCTGGATGTCAGTAACCAATGAGAAGTGGAATGGGCCTTCTAGGTAGCTCTCAGAGGTTATAAAAGACCAAGGAGTGAGAGTAGCCCCCCTTTCGACGCTCGCCCTTACGCAGGAAGGGACCTCCGGATGCCATTTTCACAGGCTCGGTTATCAACTTGAAATGTATCCGTCTGTAATTTAATTCGATATAGGACTTAGAAACATCATAAGGTAGTTAATTTAAACCGTTTTATAGCAATTTATATCCGTTTAGTGCGATTTTGATGCATTTCTATGTGAAGCACCGGGCACATTTCGGGGTCCCGGTCGAACGTTAGCGGGCATTTAGACGGACAAAGGACATCTTTCGACCAAAAGAAGATTATACCCAAGAAAGAATACATTGCCCAAGAATCTGATGGAAGAACAGCTCAAAGTAAGCAATATTTAATATGATAAATCGTTGTTCTGTCGAAATATTTTAAACGCATATTTCGCCATTTTGTTTGGTATAGCTTCACTTGGCGAACCCTGTATTGAAAAGTAAGGATAATTTTAAAAATGTAAGTCAGCGGTTGCATTAAGAACTAATTTGTCTTTCGATTCCTGTCAACTCTGTATTTTTTAGTCAAGTATATGATTAGCTTTCGATTAAACTAGATCACTCTGAAAGCTGACGTCCCTCATTTTGATGCTTGAGTTGTGACTATTTCCATTGTATAACCACGGTTTTGTATGGCTAAATATGCACATTTTCGAACAAACTGTATATGTATGTTGTAAAATGATGTTACAGGAGTGTCATCGGAAGAATTCTGAGAAGGTTAGTGAAAAAATTAATATATTTTGGCGATGATAACGTTATAGCTCCCTTTGCCTTGAATTCATGCTCTACTAACGTTTGCACATGTGGTATGCTAACTTATCGATTTATTGTGTTTTCGCTGAAAAACGCTTAGAAAATCTGAAATATGGTCTGAAATCACAAGAACTGTGTCTTTCCATTGCTATGCTTTGTCTATTTTTATGAAATGTTTTATGATGAGTAAATTGGTCATACACGTTGCTCTATCTAGTAATTCTAGTCGATTTGTGATGGTCGGTGCAATTGTAAACTGTGATTTCTACCTGAAATATGCACTTTTTTCTAACAACACCTATCCTATACCATAAATATGTTATCAGACTGTCATCTGATGAGTTTTTTTCTTGGTTTGTTGCTATCAATATCTTAGTTTAGCCGAATTGGTGATAGCTAGTGGTGGAGAGAGAAAATGGTGGACAAAGAAAGATGGTGTATTTTGCTAACGTGGTTAGCTAATAGATTTACATATTGTGTCTTCCCTGTAAAACATTTTAAAAAACAGAAATGATGGGTTTATTCACAAGATCTGTATCTTTCATCTGGTGTCTTGGACTTGTGATTTAATGATATTTAGATGCTACTATTTACTTGTGAAGCTATGCTAGCGATGCTAATCAGTGTGGGGGGGGTGGGGGGTGATCCCGGATACGGGGTTGATACTCGTGAAAGGTTAAATCCAAGTAAACATTATGTAATCTACATCCTCCATCTCCTGTAGTTTGAATAAACTAATTTGAATAGAATTTCCTAACAATCAACTATCACTATCTCGATCTATCCAACAATGTCACCAACTCACCAAGCTTCTAAATCACACATGGCGTAGTACTAGGTTCATTATCTGATCTTTTGATTGGATGGACAACGTGACAGTTCATACTGCAAAAGATTTGACTGGGTAGAGGACGTTCTCTTTAAGTCATCATAATTACCATGTTGGTCTATGGAAGGGGGTGAGATGCACGAGCATCCTAGGTTTTGTATTGAAGTGAATATAGCCAGAGGAGGATGGAAGCTAGCTGTCCTCCAGCTACACCATGGTGCTACCCTAGAGGGTGCTGTTGAGACTACTGTAGCCCACCAATCCGGTGTCTGGTGACGTGAATATATTTAGTATAGTTTTATGTAAAAAAATGTTTTACATAAATGTTTTTTTTCTAATGTTTCCCCTGAGGAGACTCCACTGATGTGTGTGTGTGTGAAAGGCTAGTTAGCTGTGGAGCAGGGCCAGGGAGGAAGGTCAGGAATTGATGTTTCCAGGTAACTGCTATGACTACGGGATGCTGCAACAGACCAGATGTGTCCACCTATCCATTTGCATGCCTGTCATCACAGAGAAGAGGAGTAGTCATTGTTAGAGGCTAGACCTCACGTGCACCCCATCACCCCGTCTGGCGTCTAGCTCAGAAGAAAGGATAAAGCTGCTCTAATACTGTTACATATACAGTGGGGAGAACAAATATTTGATACACTGCCAATTTTGCAGGTTTTCCTACTTACAAAGCATGTAGAGGTCTGTCATTTTTATCATAGGTACACTTCAACTGTGAGAGACGGAATGTAAAAAAAAAAAAATCCAGAAAATCACATTGTATGATTTTTAAGTAATTAAGACACATTTTTATTTTTTATTCGGGAACCGAGATGTTTCTCACCACAGAGCTTCCGATGATATCGTCTGGTGAAATGGTAAAGGAGGTCTGAAAGTTTTTGCGGCTCGAGCCACAAAACCCATTGCCAAACATCCTCGAGGTCCGTTAACCTCTCTTTGGTAAGGGGCAGTATTTTCATGTCCGGATGAAAAGCGTGCCCAAAGTAAACTGCCTGCTACTCAGGCCCAGAAGCAAAGATATGCATAACTGATATGGCAGGCGAAACCCCGAGGACAAACCGTCCCCCCCCAAACAAATCAGCCTACCACTATTTTCAATGGCGATCACTTTTATTATAAGGCGAAGTCCTCCCAGATTGCAGTTCCTAGGGCTTCCACTAGATGTTAACCGTCTTTAGAAAGAGTTTAAGGCTGTTTTTTGGAAAAATTAGACAGAAATGGTTGTTTTTCTAGGTGGCTGTAACGGTGTTCCTCCTCCTCTTCATCCGAAGAGGAGGAGCATGGATTGAACCAAGGCGCAGCGTTGTGAAATGACATGATTTATTAACTTCTTATGGCTGCAAGGCAAAGTGTTGAGTAGCCAGTGAAATCGTGCCCATTTCAAACGGCCTCCTACTCAAATCTTGCTCGTACAATATGAATATTATTATTCTTTTTGGATAGAAAACACTTTCTAGTTTCTAAAACAGTTGGAATTATTTCTCTGAGTGAAACACAAGTCCTTCTGCAGCACTTTTCCTGACCAGGAAGTGAAATGTCAGAAATCTATGCTCTTTTCAATCTGATGCCTATATATGGTCTTAACACCTAGGAGTCTGCTGACAGTCTATACGCCTTCCTATTGGTGTAAAGAGGATGTCAGAGAAGAAATTTTTTTGCTCCTCTTGGTCTGTGGTGGAAAAAAACCTATTTCTTTGACCTGAGCGCCCACTTCCGGTATTCTGAAGGAAGTGGGATGGACTTCTGTTTTGCCTTCCTAACGAACGGCTAACGTCTCCGGCTCGATTTTTTTTGGATATATGTGACCATATCATCGTAATGTATGTTTTTTCAATATAGTTTAATCAGATTATTGAAACTTTATTCGGGAGTTTTGCCGTGTTCCGTCGTATGACTGTGTTTACGTTGGACCACGGCTACTGGAAATGCTAAATGAACAGGGATATTTCTCATTCTGAAACGAAACAACGACTCATCTGGACAGAGGACGCCTGTTTCAACATTCTGATGAAAGATCAGCCAAAGTAAGACTCATTTTATGATGTTATTTCATATATCTGTCGTGCATGTGAACGGGTCGTGGGCGCCCAAATGTGTCTCTCTATTGTGGCTACGCTAATATAGCGATACATTTTGTTTTCGCTGTAAAACATTTAATAAATCGGAAATATTGTTTGGAATCACAAGTTGCCTATCTTTCAATTGCTGCAAACTATATATTTTTCGGAAATGTTTTATGATGAGTAATAAGCTATTTGACGTTGGTGTCTGTTGGTGTCTGTAAATATTATGGCTGCTTTCGGTGCACTTTCTGATTTGTAGCTGAAATGTAAAATATGATTTATACCTGAAATATGCACATTTTTCGAAAAAAAATATGCTATACAATAAATATGTTATCAGACTGTCATCTGATGAATTTGTTTCTTGGTTAGTGGCTATTTATATCTTTATTTGGTCGAATTTGTGATAGCACCTGATGGAGTAAGAAACTGATGGAGTTAGAAAAGTGGTGTCATTTGCTAACGTGGTTAGCTAATAGATGTACATATTTTGTCTTCCCTGTAAAACATTTTAAAAATCGGACATGTTGGTTTGATTCACAAGAAGTTTATCTTTCATCTGGTGTCTTGGACTTGTTAATGTGTGAAAGTTAAATATTTTTAAAAACTAGCTTTTGAATTTCGCGCCCTGCACTTTGAGCTGGATGTTGTCATATTGTGGGCGGTGTCGGGCTTGCAGCCCAAACAGGTTAAACAAGACGAAAAAACGAACTACACTTGAATAATAAACAAAACAAATAAACGATGTAGACAGACCTGGACGACGAACTTACATTAAACACGAAGAACGCATGAACAGGAAAACTGACTACATAAAAGAACGAACGTACAAACAAACCTAGACAGTCCCATATGGTGCAACACACACTGACACAGGAAACAACCACCCACAAACAAACAGTGTGAAAACACCTACCTTAATATGACTCTCAATCAGAGGAAATGAAAAACACCTGCCTCTAATTGAGAGCCATATCAGGTACCCATTAACCAACATAGAAACAGAAAACATAGACTGCCCACCCAAACTCACGTCCTGACCAACTAACACATACAAAACTAACAGAAAACAGGTCAGGAACGTGACATAACCCCCCCCTCAAGGTGCGAACTCCGGGCGCACCAGCACAAAGTCTAGGGGAGGGTCTGGGTGGGCATCTGACCACGGTGGTGGCTCAGGCTCTGGGCGAGGTCCCCACCCCACCATAGTCAATCCCAGCTTACTTCTCCCCCTCAGAATGACCACCCTCCTATTCCACCCACCTAATAGAAGAGGCAACACCAAAATAAGGGACAGCTCCGGGACAAGGTAGCTCAGGACAGAGAGGTAGGTCAGGATAGAGAGGTAACTCAAGATAGAGAGGTAGCTCAGGATAGAGAGGTAGCTCAGGATAGAGGGGCAACTCCGGACTGAAGGGCAGCTCCGGACAGAGAGACAGCTCTGGACTGAGTGGCAGTTCTGGATACATGGCAGCTCTGGACGCTCATGACTAGCTGACGGCTCTGGACGCTCATGGCTGGCTGACGGCTCTGGACGCTCATGGCTGGCTGACGGCTCTGGACGCTCATGGCTGGCTGACGGCTCTGGACGCTCATGGCTGGCTGACGGCTCTGGACGCTCATGGCTCGCTGGCGGCTCTGGCAGATCCTGTCTGGTTGGCGGCTCTGGCAGATCCTGTCTGGTTGGCGGCTCTGGCAGATCCTGTCTGGTTGGCGGCTCTGGCAGATCCTGTCTGGTTGGCGGCTCTGGCAGATCCTGTCTGGTTGGCGGCTCTGGCAGATCCTGTCTGGTTGGCGGCTCTGGCAGATCCTGACTGACGAATGGCTCTAGCGGCTCCTGACTGACTAACGGCTCTGACGGCTCGGGACAGACGGGCGGCTCTAATGGCTCGGGACAGACGGATGGCTCAGACGGCGCTGGGGAGATGGATGGCTCAGACGGCGCTGGGGAGACGGATGGCTCAGACGGCGCTGGGGAGACGGATGGCTCAGACGGCGCTGGGGAGACGGATGGCTCAGATGGCGCTGGGGAGACGGATGGCTCAGATGGCGCTGCGGAGACGGATGGCTCAGACTGATCCTGTCTGGCGGAAGGCTTTGGCTGCTCCTGTCTGGCGGAAGGCTCTAGCGGCTCCTGTCTGGCGGAAGGCTCTAGCGGCTCCAGTCTGGCGGAAGGCTCTGTAGGCTCATGGCAGACGGGCGGCTTTGCAGGCTCATGGCAGACGGGCGGCTTTGAAGGCTCAATACAGACGGGCAGTTCATGCGGCGCTTGGCAGACCGACAGTTCAGGCGCCGTTGGGCAGACGGCAGACTCTGGCCGGCTGAGACGCACTGTAGACCTGGTGCGTGGTGCCGGAACTGGAGGCACCGGGCTAAGGACACGCACCTTCAGGCTAGTGCGGGGAGCAGGGACAGGGCACACTGGACTCTCAAAGCGTACTATTTGCCTGGTGCGTGGTACCGGCACTGGTGGCACCGGGCTGAGGGCACGCACATCAGGACGAGTACGGGGAGAAGGAACAGTGTGTACAGGGCTCTGGAGACGCACAGGTGGCTTAGTGCGTGGTGCCGGAACTGGAGGCACTGGGCTGGAGACACGCACCATAGGAAAAGTGCATGGAGGAGGAACAGGGCTCTGAAAACGCACTGGAAGCCTGGTGCGTGGTGTAGGCACTGGTGGTACTGGGCTAGGGCGGGGAGGTAGCGCCGGAAATACCGGACCGTGCAAGCGTACTGGCTCCCTTGAGCATTGAGCCTGCCCAACCTTACCTGGTTGAATGCTCCCCGTCGCCCGACCAGTGCGGGGAGGTGGAATAACCCGCACCGGGCTATGTAGGCGAACCGGGGACACCATGCGTAAGGCTGGTGCCATGTAAGCCGGCCCAAGGAGACGTACTGGTGGCCAGATATGTAGAGCCGGCTTCATGACACCTGGCTCAATGCCCAATCTAGCCCTACCAGTGCGGGGAGGTGGAATAACCCGCACCGGGCTATGCACACGTACAGGAGACACCGTGCGCTCTACTGCGTAACACGGCGTCTGCCCGTACTCCCGCTCTCCACGGTTAGCCTGAAAAGTGGGCGCAGGTCTCCTACCTGCCCTTGGCCCACTACCTCTTAGCCCCCCCCCAAGAAATTTTTGGGGTTTCTTCACGGGCTTCAGTGCTAGCCGCATACCTTCATAAATCCGGTCTCTCTCTCCCGTTGCCTCCGCTCTCCTAATCGCCTCCAGCTGTTCCCATGGAAGGCGATCTCTTCCAGCTCGGATCTCCTCCCATGTGTAGCAACCTTTTCCATTCAACACGTCCTCCCATGTCCACTGCTCGAACTCACGCTGCTTGGTTCTGGATCGGTGGGTGGTTCTGTAACAGTGTTCCTCCTCCTCTTCATCCGAAGAGGAGGAGCATGGATTGAACCAAGGCGCAGCGTTGTGAAATGACATGATTTATTAAACAAGACGAAAAAACGAACTACACTTGAATAATAAACAAAACAAATAAACGATGTAGACAGACCTGGACGACGAACTTACATTAAACACGAAGAACGCATGAACAGGAAAACTGACTACATAAAAGAACGAACGTACAAACAAACCTAGACAGTCCCGTATGGTGCAACACACACTGACACAGGAAACAACCACCCACAAACAAACAGTGTGAAAACACCTACCTTAATATGACTCTCAATCAGAGGAAATGAAAAACACCTGCCTCTAATTGAGAGCCATATCAGGTACCCATTAACCAACATAGAAACAGAAAACATAGACTGCCCACCCAAACTCACGTCCTGACCAACTAACACATACAAAACTAACAGAAAACAGGTCAGGAACGTGACAGTGGCTCACATTTTGGCTGTAGTGTTTCCAAGTGCGTGAATGAGTGCGCGTTCTTTGGTATTTTTCTCCGGTAAAGACAATAACGATTCTCCGTCTTAAATTCTATCATTTATTTACATATTAGGGTACCTAAGGTTTGATTATAAATGTTATTTGACTTGTTTGGAAAAGTTTATTAGTAACGTTTGGGATTCATTTTGTATGCATTTTGAAGGAGGGAAACTGGGTGGATTATTGACTGAAGCGCGCCAGCTAAACTGAGTTTTTATGGCTATAAAGAAGGACATTATCGAACAAAAGGACCATTTGTGATTTAACTGGGACCTTTTGGAGTGCCAACAGAAGAAGATCATCAAAGGTAAAGCATTTATTATATCACTATTTCTGACTTTCGTGTCGCACCTGCTTGGTTGAAATATGTTTTTCATGGTTTTGTATGCGGGGCGCTGTCCTCAGATAATCGCATGGTGTGCTTTCGCCATAAAGCCTTTTTGAAATCTGACACAGCGGCTGGATTAACAAGAAGTTACATTTTATTTTGATGTATTACACTTGTGATTTTATGAAAGTTAAATATTTATAATTCTGTAGTTTGAATTTCGCGCTCTGCAATTTCACCAGATGTTGGCCAGGTGGGACTCTACCGTCCTACCTGCCCATAAGAATTAAGAGGAGGAGCGCAGCGGATCCCCCCCGGGAAATTGGAGGATCCAAGTCAGAGGTAGAATTCCCCTGGGAAAGAGTCGAGCTAGGGGACGATGGCACTTTCCAAGCTAAATTTTACTTCTTAGCTAGCTAGCTCTGTAATGAGGCCTGGGTTTCTCTGACAGAACTATAGCTAGAACTAATAATCATATTTTTCCCTGCTGTTGATCCTTCTGGCCTAGAGTCCCAACTGCCAATGGACAGATCCCAGCCAATATAAGTTAGTCTTTTGTATCATTTAGCTAGCTAGTTCCTGAACATTTTTCCCTTTATTCTTCCATTATGGGGGAATTGTTTCACTGACTCTTTGTCTCTGCATTATCCACAGGGTAACTGTCAACTTGTGAGTCTGAAAATGGACACTGGAGGTGAAGGAATCTGCATTGTAAATATCAATTTGATGATCAATGAACATTATCCCCTAATTGTAACGGAGACGCTGGGAGTCGAGAAGCAAGTGCAAGGGGTGAGTTTAATAATACAATAAACAACAAGCGTATCGTCTGGACATGAAACACATAACCAATACTGCCTGAGGAATGGAACTAAGGGAGTGACAGATATAGGGGAGGTAATCAGTGAAGTGATGGAGTCCAGGTGTGTCTCATGATGAGGCGCAGGTGCATGTAACAATGGTGCCAGGTGTGCATAATGAGGGTAGTCGGAGCCAGTGATTAGTAAACCGGCAACGTTGAGCGCCGGAGAGGGGGAGTAGACATGACAGTACCCCACCCCCCCGACAAGCTGCCCCTAACGTGCGGCTCCAGCCGCAGTACGACGCCGGCCAGGGGGACGGTCTCGAGGGCAAGGAGCGAGCCGGTCCGGACGGTCGACGGTGGAAATCACGGATGATGTTGGGATCCAGAATGTCCTCCACTGGAATCCAACACCGGTTCTCTGGACTGTACCCAACCTAGTCCACCAGGTACTGGAACCGACCCCAACCACGTAGGGAGTCCAATAGGTATCTGACAGCATAGTGGAACCTCCCTTGACGTCCAAGGGAGGCAAAGGGGTGCCATGAGGGACAAACTTAGCCAGGGGACCAGGAACCACCGGCCTGAGAAGGGAGATATGAAAGGAAGGTGAGATACGGTAGTCACTGGGGAGCTGTAATCTATACATCACCTTGTTGAACCTCCGGAGAAACTGGATTTTAAAGAGCTGATTGACTCTCTGCTAGACACTAACAAAAGACCCATTATATCTGGCCCTGAGCCATCTCTGAATCGTTGCATTGAACACTTTAGCAGGATTCCTTTCTCTTCACAACTGGCTACGTGATTATTGCAGCTCAATGGGTGTAACATTTGTTGACAATTTCGATACGTTTTTTTAACAAAACAGGTTTTATAAGGAGTATGGGATCCACTCAAATAATTGTTAAACATTATTTACTTGTTGTGTTATGTACTGAATGTAAGGACTAAATTGTACTAAAACGGTTTTCTTTATGCTCAGACACTGCCATCAATCGACGAGTTCTTCTTGTATATGACTCATCTGTTGCTGCGTCTGAAGCAGAAGGATTTGGCCCATCAGTTCAGCATCCACCAATCGACAGTCTCTTGGGCCAACTTACTCTACTGTCTGCTTGGATCAGCACGGATATGGATCCCCAAGGAAACCATCAAAGCCCACCTGCCACCTGAGTCCAAGGACTATCCAGACACCCAGGTAGTGATCGACTGCACTGAACTCCGCTGCCAGACACCATCTTCACTACTACTGCAGAGTGAGGTGTTCTCTTCCTACAAGTCACACTGTACCTTTAAGGGCGTGTTGGGAATGTCACCACATGGAGCTGTCACTTTTGGGTCATCGTTGTATGCTGGATCTGTGAGTGACAAGGAGATCTTCGAGCAGTCTGGAATTATTTCCTCACTCACCCCTGACATGGACATTTTGGTGGATAAGGGCTTTCTCCTAGATGACATTGTTCCGTGCAAGGTCTACCGGCCAGCCTTTCTGTCAAGACGCAAACAGATGCCAGCGCATGAGGTTAGGGAGATCCAATCCATTGCCAGGCTGAGAGTGCATGTTGAAAGAATGATCTGCAGAGTACAGGAGCACAAGCTGTTTGACACAGTCATCCCCCTGACCATCTCAGGCAGCATCAACCAATTATTTGCAGTGGCGTGCCTGTTGGTCAACTATCAAAACGGACCTTTGGTCAGAGCCTGGGCCAAGCCAGTGTAAATGTACATGTTTTTATTTGCTAGCAGCAAAATAATAATGTGTTTATCTATGACATGTATCAATCATTTGTGTTGTCGTGAATATCAGTTTGTGTGGAGCTTGTATTGGCTTTAATTAGGCAATGAGTTTAGGGGGAAAGAAATCAAGTAAACACAGATTAGCCAGAATGCAAGACTGAATATAATGTTAGAGATGTATAATTGATTAACTGAACTGTTGAACATTTTCTGAAATATATATTTTTTTAAACAAATCTATTCATCTGTAGTTTTCTTCACAAGAACATCAATACTTATTTTCTCGATAATTGGCACCCGTGGGTGATCATTCTAGTGCGTAAGAATAAAAGTGGTCAACATTCTCTCTTACAGTTTTTTGAAACCTGTAGATCTTTATATATCCTTTCAACTAGGATGTCCTCCTGTGCACAGATGACAAAAGTCACACCAGCTTCAACCTGTCAGAAGGTTTGACCTTGCACCTGCCAGTAGTAAGCATGAGATCTCTTCAACTTCAGCTCTCCATTCTGTATCTTCAGGTAAGGGCAGTCAACATAACTTGGTACATTTGGGCACTTGACCTCTAAGTGTCCAAAGTGTGGTCTCACACTGGGATCAAAGATGATGCCATCTGGAGAGGATCCTAACCATGGGGCATCTGGGTGCACTATGAAGCCACACGGAAACAAGTTAACATTCTTCAGTGTGCAGTACTCCTGTACAGCCACTGGTTCCATGGCTAGCCCCCTCTTCATCTCCATGGTCTGCATACCAGGTATGTATCCATTGAGTGCTTTGTAGAGAGAACTTCTGCAAAACATTTTAAAACCTTAACATCAGGTTGGAGAGATTACTATGACAAAGACTCATGCAACTTTTTCAAGAAACAGCACAAACCTAAAGTTGATATAAAATGTATTAAAGTATACAGATTTATAGATTATTATATATTCCCTGCCCCCAGTCTTTGTCCCAAACATTTATCATTACATCGTAAAGACGCCACTGTTTAGGCGTATCGTCTGGATACAACAAAAAAATCACAAGAAAATGTTGTCTAAAATGTTTCCATTCTAGGAACCTCCAACTTACCTTATTCCATCAGCACACGAGTTAGTAGGTTTTACAGACCTCTATCCCATCAACCGGACCTGACTTCACACCCTAATTAAGTTAGTAGGTTTACAGACCTCTATCCCATCAACCGGACCTGACTTCACACCCTAATTAAGTTAGTAGGTTTACGGACCTCTATCCCATCAACCGGACCTGACTTCACACCCTAATTAAGTTAGTAGGTTTACGGACCTCTCTCCCATCAACCGGACCTGACTTCACACTCTAATTAAGTTAGTATGTTTACGGACCTCTCTCCCATCAACCGGACCTGACTTCACACTCTAATTAAGTTAGTAGGTTTACGGACCTCTCTCCCATCAACCGGACCTGACTTCACACTCTAATTAAGTTAGTAGGTTTACGGACCTCTCTCCCATCAACCGGACCTGACTTCACGCCCTAATTAAGTTAGTAGGTTTACAGACCTCTCTCCCATCAACCGGACCTGACTTCACACTCTAATTAAGTTAGTAGGTTTACAGACCTCTATTCCATCAACCAGACCTGGCTTCACGCCCTAATTAACAAGGATTTACTGTTACATAGGCTGAATACTTTTCAGGTGCATTTTATTTATGGATATTGATAGACTCACAAGTATTCCTGGCTTGTGCCAACGCTGTTCTGTGTCTGTGCAGCTGTGAACTGGTGGTGCAGCAGGAATGTTCAGTTGAGAGTAGTGCGCTGTCTCGTCGTCGCCGGTCTACTAGCTGCCACCGATCCTTTTTCCTTTTCTTTTAGTTATGTGTTTCTTGTGTGTCACCTGTGTTCTATTTGGGTATTAGGGGGGGTATTTTAATCTCACCATTTCCTCTGGGTTTTGTTGCGTTTACTGTCATTCAGTTTTGGGTTGCGTTTTGGGTTCTGTTTGACAGGTGGTTTGAGGTTACTGTTCTAGTCCTGTTTTTCCTGTTCTTTGGACCTTGTTTATTAAACGCCCTTTCGGAAACTTGTTTTCTCTTACGCCTGACTCCACATCTCCTTTTGGAGATTATTGACACTGGGCCTGTAAGGATTGACGCTGGCAGACGAGAAGCAGGTACAAGGAGAACATTTAATGAACAACGGACAGAGAGGGAGAGCGGGAGCAGGCGTGCCAGAGAGGGAGAGCGGGAGCAGGCGTGACAGTACCCCCCCTCTAGGGATGCTACCCGGCATCCCACCTGGGCGAGTCTGACCGGCCGGCCAAGGCATGGGTGCTGGACAAGCTGGCTGAGGCATAGAAGCCCGACGAGCCGACAAAGGCATGGGAGCATGGCGAGCAGGCTGATGCGTGGGAGCCTGATGCCTCCCTAATGCTTCGTATAGTGGTGTCAGCATTCTGTAAGGATTGACGCTGGTAGACGAGAAGCTGGTACAGGGAGAACATTTAACCTCTCTAGGGTACGTGAGACGGTAGCGTCCCACCTCTTCAACAGCCAGTGAAACTGCAGTGCGCCAAATTCAAAACAACAGAAATCCCACAATTCAAATTCCTCAAACATACATGTATTTTACACCATTTTGGGAACGAAATGTAATTTTAAAGATACACTTGTTGTAAATCCAGCCACAGTGTACGATTTCAAAAAAGCTTTACGACGAAAGCAACCCAAACGATTATGTTAGGTGAGTGCCTATTCACAGAATAATTCCAGCCAAAGAAAGGATTCACAAAAAGCAGAAATATAGATCCACATCAATTTACCGGAATACTCATAATAAACATTGCTAAAAGATACAACTGTTATGCATGGACTTTTAGATGCAATTATCCTTAAAACCTGTTTGGGATAGGGGGCAGCATTTTCACTTTTGGATGAAATGCATGCCCAGAGTAAACTGCCTGCTACTCTGTCCCAGATGCTAAGATATGCATATTCTTTTAGTAGTATTGGATAGAAAACACTCTGAAGTTTCTAAAACTGTTTGAATGATGTCTGTGAGTATAACAGAAGTCATATGGCAAGCGAAAACCTGAGAGAAATCCAACCAGGAAGTGGGAAATCTGAGGTTTGTAGTTTTTTAAAGCTTGGCCTACCGAATACACAGTGTCTATGGGGTCAAGTTGCACTTCCTAAGGCTTCCACTAGATGTCAACCGTCTTCAGAAACTTGTTTCAGGCTTCTGCTATAAAGGAGGGGGGAATGGGAGCTGAATGAGTCAGGTGTCTGGCAGAGTGTCTCAGGCTCGTGACGCACAGTCCCGACAGAGTTCTCTCTCGTTCCAGTGCTTTTCTACAGACAATGGAATTCTCCGCTTGGAACATTATTGAAGTTTTATGTTAAAAACATCCTAAAGATTGATTCCATACATCGTATGACATGTTTCTACGACCTGTAACGTAACTTTTCGAGTTTTTGTCTGGATGTTGTGCTCGCGCCTCATGAAGATGGATTACTGGGCTGAACACGCTAACAACTAGTGGCTATTTGGACATAAATTATGAACTTTATGGAACTTTATGGAACTTTATGGAATAAATCAGTCATTTATTGTCGAACTGGGATTCCTGGGAGTGCATTCTGATGAAGATCATCAAAGGTAAGTGATTGTTTATAATGTTATTTCTAACTTCTGTTGACTCCAACATGGCGGATATTTCTTTGGATGGATTGGGCTCTGAGCGCCGTACTCAGATTATGCTTTTTCCTTAAAGCTTTTTTTGAAATCTGACACAGCGGTTGCATTAAGGAGAAGTCTATCTTTAATTCTGCGAATAACACTTGTATATTGTATCAATGTTTATTATGAGTAAGCATGAGAAAGTCCATGCTTTTCATCCGGACGTGAAAATACTGGACGATCAAAACGTAGACCAATGTTCAGTACAAGTTCCACTACATGAAGAAATAAAGCGAGAACAAATAGAGAAAAGGGTAAAAGAAGTCATAAGGACTAGACGTGGAATTGCTGGACACCAGGTCCGCAGGAATTAACACCCTTAGCAAGGAGGTAAAACATCAAACTTCTCCCACTCTCACTCGAAACCCTATTCAGGGCCCGCTCGATCAAGAAACAAGCCTCAAAACCCCCCAAAAAACTAAAAGCCCACAGGCTTTGTCTATAGACTGATACAAAGGTTGTGAAGAAAAAGGTGTTAAGAACCAGTGTATCTTTCATTTGCCATACAACAAGTATTTTTATGTAAAGTTTATGATGAGTTCTTTGGTCAGATTAGGTGAGTGTCCAAAATATCTCCGGACATTCTGGGGAAATGTTGCTACGTATTCACAATGTATAACCACGATTTGCAGCTCTAAATATGCACATTTTCGAACAAAACATAAATGTATTGTATAACATGATGTTATAAGACTGTCATCTGATGAAGTTGTCCAAAGGTTAGTGATTAATTTTATATCTATTGCTGGTTTTTGCGAAAGCTACCTTTGCGGTGAATAAATGCTTTTGTGTGTTTGGCTATTGTGGTAAGCTAATATAATTCTATATTTTGTTTTCGCTGTAAAACACTTAAAATCTGAAATATTGGCTGGATTCACAAGATGTTTATCTTTCATTTGCTGTACACCATGTATTTTTCATAAATGTTTTATGATGAGTATTTATGTATTTCACGTTGCTCTCTGTAATTATTCTGGCTGCTTTGGTGCTATTTTTGATGGTGGCTGCAATGTAAAACTATGATTTATACCTCAAATATGCACATTTTCGAACAAAACATAGATTTATTGTATAACATGTTATAAGACTGTCATCTGATGAAGTTGTTTCTTGGTTAGTGACTAATTTTATCTCTATTTTGTCGGTTTTGTGAAAGCTACCTATGCGGTGGAAACATGGTGAAAATATGCGGTTGTGTGTTTGGCTATTGTGGTTAGCTAATAGAAATACATATTGTGTTTTCGCTGTAAAACATTTAAAAAATCCGAAATGATGGCTGGATTCACAATATCTTTATGTTTAATTTGCTGTATTGGACTTGTGATTTCATGAAATTTATATTATATGATATCCCTGTCCCATTAGGCTAGGGTATGCTAGTCAGCTTTTTTGATGAGGAGGATCCCGGATCTGGGAGGGTGATGAAGTAGAGATTTTAACACGTCTTGAAGTTGACAGAAATTCTTACTGACCTCCAGGCATCGACGTGGAAACAATCTGATGACGTCAGACTCATTCTGAACAGGTTGCAGCCTACCAGGATACTTGGTTATTTCTCTTGGCATGTGGCTTATGTAAGCATAAACGCACACGTACAACGGAACATTTAATGAGGATTTAAGCTCGGATCACTTAGGGTCCGAACAAAATACCAACCTTAGTAAAGTTGAAAATTTAATCTGAGGCCTTTAACGTTACAGCTACAGTACTCACCAGTTTCTCCACAGAGGTCCATAGGTCATCCCTGTAGACTGCCCAAAACTGGTGCCTTGCAGCTGTAGACTTATCATGCATTTATCAACTTAGGATAGTGCCCTAAGCAACACACTGCAAATTAGGAACACACTAGATATGACATTAGACAATGCCATGATAAGGTCATTTTGCCAGGACCTTGGACGTATATAGAATACAGTCCAATTAGATGATTTTGGTGTAATAATATATATTTTGTATATCTTTTGTTTATGTTTTCATTCCTTTTCGTTTCAGTTCCTTTGACACTTAGGAAGTGATAGAGCCATAAACAAAGTCGCCACAACACCGCTCATTTGGGAAGAAATGTAATTATATATTTTGTGAGTGTGTGTGCATTGATAAACTCTGAGACTGTCGATTCACTACAGAAGGAGCAAATTCTAGCCGACACGAGTTACTAGTCTGCAGCTAGAAATTACGTAAACCTAGAACAAGAATACCGACAACCGCCGAAGCAGCTATTCTATGAGAACATGTCTGAATGGTACTCTGAAGTATCCATTCTAACCACCTACAACGACGAAAGACATTGTGACTTCTGGGAAAGTTAACCAGAGACTCTGATGAACTCTACAGGACGATCGAGGATTCCAACAGAGAAGACAACAACGACATATGGGCGTAAATATATACATTGCAATTATTCTTGAATGAGCGGCCCGTTCATGTGCAACGGATTAGCTTTTCAACTAATATAATTATCAAGTGTGTAGTGAATCCATTTTGTTTTTCCCGCTCTTTCTCAGTCCCCACCCCTTTCCTTTGTCTACCAAGCAGTCATATCGGCTTAGCCCACTAGGGACTTTTCTATCATTGTTAGCAACCAATATCTTCTGTTTGCTTGTTATGTATTTCTGTGATTATTTAGTTAGTTAGTAAATAAATAATTTAGCCATTTTGTATATTGCTGATTCATTATGGAAACTAGGGTTCGTGCAGATATCCAAGGGTTTGCGACATTCAGTAATGAGAACTGATGAGGTAATAATAATAATTAATTAATAGAGGCCTATTTGATCAGATATTAAATATTAAAATAACTGAAGAGTTATATTCGGGAAAGTATAACTCTAACTCTCAACATTTTCCCATGGTGCCCTGACTTCCTAGTTAATTAATGTTTACATGATTAGTTTAATCACGTAATATTCAGAGTGATTTAGTTATTCATCTAGAGACGTGAGAGAAAACAGTAGCCTACGCTGCTCTTGCTAGTATCACTGTTTTAATAATTAAAGAATCGGGGGGGTGGGGGTTGCAGGTAAAGACTACCACATACTACGTGTGTGTCTGTTGTCTTTTAGATCATAACAATTATGCTTAGTGAATGTGGGTCCTGGAGTATGACGTATACTGTTGTTAGATGACTAAAAATACTAATTTGGTTTTGGTTTCAATCCTGAGATTTGAATGGTAAGAAGGAGAAGACCGATGAATGACATGTCAGAGTTAATGCTTTGTGTGTTAGTGTGTGTGTGTGTGTGTGTGTGTGTGTGTGTGTGTGTGTGTGTGTGTGTGTGTGTGTGTGTGTGTGTGTGTGTGTGTGTGTGTGTGTGTGTGTGTGTGTGTGTGTGTGTGTGTGTGTGTGTGTAGTATGTGAGCATGTGTATGTGTATCTCATTTCTTAATCTGTAGTTCTTAGAGAAGATCAGAGTGAACAGAAGGAACAATTACACTGGGAGGGAGGGAGGGAGACAGAGAGAGAGTCTGTGTGCGTGCGTATGTCTAAGAGAGAGAGAGAGACTCCCTGAGCTTCAGTGACCTTCCAAACTTACACATCATCCCATCTTTAATTTAGCAACTGCCCAGCCAATGCTTCGTCTAGACGGCCACAGCCTGCAGGAAAGCCCCAGGCTTCAGACTCGTGTAGGCCTCAGGAGTGGAGACAACTCTACACCACTAACCGTGAACACACACACCACCTTTAACCCTGAACCAGACGGACTCAGGTGAGACGAGACACAACCGAGACATCTCAGGTCACTTCACACTGCTTGTGTTTGTAATAATGTATCTTTATTCATTTATCTCTCATTTATTTATTGAGGCATGTGAGAGTTGGGCTATGAAAGCTCCGTAAATAACGTGCCATTTCTCTTCTTCCGCAACCCGCCTGTGTGTCTGAGTCTGGGAGTCTGTGTGTGTGTGTGTCTGTGAGTCTCTCTGTGTGTGTCTGTGAGTCTGTGTGTGTGTGTGCGTGTGTGTGTGTGTGTCTGTGTGTGTGTGTGTGTGTTTGTGTCTGAGTGGGGGTGTGTTCGGCCCTCCTTCTCCAGTTGTGCACGATCATCTCCTTTGTCTTGCTCAAGTTGAGGGAGAGGTTGTTGTCTTGGCACCACACTGCCAGGTCTCTGACCTCCTCCCTATAGGATATCTCACTGTTGTCGGTGATCAGACCTTCACCGTTGTGTCATCGGCAAACTTAATGATGGTGTTAGTTCTTTGTGGCAGTAATGGGTGAACAGCGAGTAAAGGGGCAGACTAAGCACGCACCCCTGAGGGGCCCCTGTGTTAACCTTTCTGGAGCAGGCGTTCCGCTAGCGACCCACCTCAACATCATCTGGTGAAATTGCAGAGCGCGAAATTCAAATGACAGAAATATAAATATTTAACATTCATGAAAATACAATATTTAGTTATACCTCTTAGTAAAGCTTAATTTTCTTGTTAATACAGCCGCTGTGTCAGATTTCAAAAAGGCTGTACGGTGAAAGCACACCATGCGATTATCTGAGGAAAGCGCCTCGTATACAAAAGCATGAAAAACATATTTCAACCAGGGAGTTGCGACACGAAAGTCAGAAATAGTGATATAATAAATGCCTTACCTTTGAAGATCTTCCTTTGTTGCCACTCCAAAAGGTCCCAGTTACATCACAAATTGTCCTTTTGTTCGATAATGTCCTTCTTTATATCCATAAAAACTCAGTTTAGCTGGCGCGCTTCAGTCAATAATCCACCCAGTTTCCCTCCTTCAAAGTGCAAAATGAATCCCAAACGTTACTAATAAACTTTTCCAAACAAGTCAAACAACGTTTATAATCAAACCTCAGCTACCCAAATACGTAAATAAATGATCAAATTTAAGACGGAGAATCAATATTGTCTTTACCGGAGATAAACAACATAGAACGCGCACTCATCCACACGCATGAAAACACTACAGCCAAAATGGGAGCCACTTAGAAAAACTACAATTTCTAGCAAATTTTTCCAAAAACAAGCCTGAAAGTCTTTCTAAAGACCGTTGACATCTAGTGGAAGCCCTAGGAACTGCAATCTGGGAGGACTTCACCTCATAATAAACATGAAAGTCATTGAAAACAGTGGTAGGCAGAATTTTTTTTATTTGGATGGTTTGTCCTTGGGGTTTCGCCTGCCATATCAATTTTGTTATCTTCTTAGTGCCAGCAATGGCAGCGCGGGAAATTCAAAAATATTTTTTAGAAGTATGTAACTTTCACACATTAACAAGTCCAATACACCAAATGAAAGATAAACTTCTTGTTAATCTACCCATCGTGTCCGATTTTCAAAAAGGCTTTACAGCGAAAGCACAACATATGATTATGTTAGGTCAGAGCATTTTTCCAGCCAAAGATAGGAGTCACAAAAAGCAGAAATAGAGATAAAATTAATCACTAACCTTTGATGATCTTCATCAGATGACACTCATAGGACATCATGTTACACAATACATGTATGTTTTGTTCGATAAAGTGCATATTTATATCCAAAAATCTCAGTTTACATTGCCGTGTTACGTTCAGTAATGTTTTGCCTCCAAAACATCCGGTGATTTTGCAGAGAGCCACATCAATTCACAGGAATACTCATAATAAACATTGATAAAAGATACAAGTGTTATTCACAGAATTAAAGATAGACTTCTCCTTAATGCAACCGCTGTGTCAGATTTCAAAAAAACTTTACGTAAAAAGCATACCATGCAATAATCTGAGCACAGACGACAAAATCAGCCAAAGAAATATCCGCCACGTTGGAGTCAACATTAGTCAGAAATAGCATTATAAATATTCACTTACCTTTGATGATCTTCATCAGAATGCACTCCCAGGAATCCCAGTTCCAACATAAATGTTGGATTTGTTCGATAAAGTTCGTCATTTATGTCCAAATTCCTCCCTGTTGTTAGCGCGTTCAGCCCAGTAATCCATCTTCATGAGGGGCGAGCACTACGTCCAGACAAAGTCCAAAAGTTCCGTTACAGACCGTAGAAACATTTCAAACAATGTATAGAATGAATCTTTCAGATGTTTTTAACATAAATCTTCAATAATGTTACAACCGGATAAATCCTTTGTCTGTAGAAAAGCCATGGAACGAGAGCTACCACTCACGTGAACGAGCGTCAGAGTTTGTGGCACTCTGCCAGACCACTCACTCAAAGAGCACTTATGAGCCCCTCCTTTACAGTAGAAGCCTCAAACAAGTTTCTAAAGACGGTTGCCATCTAGTGAAAGCCTTAGGAAGTGCACAATGACCCCATAGATACTGTGTATTCGATAGGCAAAGCTTTCAAAAACTACAAACCTCAGATTTCCCACTTCCTGGTTGGATTTTTCTCAGGTTTTCGCCTGCCATATGAGTTCTGTTATACTCACAGACATCATTCAAACAGTTTTAGAAACTTCAGAGTGTTTTCTATCCAACACTACTAATAATATGCATATATTAGCATCTGGGACTGAGTAGCAGGCAGTTTACTCTGGGCACGCTTTTCATCCAAAAGTGAAAATTCTGCCCCCTATCCTTATACTCGCAGACATTATTTTATCAGTTTAAGAAACTTTAGAGTGTTTTCTATCCAAATCTACCAAGCATATCCTAGCTTCTGTGCCTGAGTAGCAGGCAGTTTACTTTGGGCACGCTTTTTACCTTGTCAGCTCAGGGGATTCCATCTTGCAAACTTTCGGTTACTAGCCCAACACTCTAACCACTAGGCTACCCTGCCCGCCCCTTACTCTGCTATCTAGCAGACACTTTAACCCATAGCGACTTACAGTCATGCGTGTACACATTTTACAAACAGGTGATCAAGGGAATCAATCCCACTATGCAATTGAATCTACAGAGTACCACAATAACGCAGCTGTGACCAACTGGAATCTGAGGCTTTTGCCAACTGCAAAGCAATGGTTAGTAAAACGAAAGGAAAGGGGAAAGGGAGATACCTTGTCAGTTTTACAACAATGCATTCAACTGAAATGTGTCTTCTGCATTTAACCCAACCCCTCTGAATCAGAGAGGTGTGGGGGGGGGGGGGGGCTGCCTTAATCGACATCCATGTTTTCGGTGCCCGGGGAACAGTGGGTTAACCTGTTAGGCGGGCTGTCCCGACATCGGTACACTTATGACAACATCCAGCTCAATTGCAGGGCGCGAAATTCAAAATATATTTTTTTTAAATATTTAACTTTCACACATTAACAAGTCCAATACAGCATTTGAAAGATAAACATCTTGTTAATCCAGCCAACGTGTCCGATTTTTAAAATGTTTTACAGCAAAAACACCACGTATATTTATGTTAGTTCACCACCAAATACAAAAGAGGACAGACATTTTTCACAGCACAGGTAGCATGCACAAAGCCAACCTAACTAACCAAGATCCAACCAAACAAACCTAGAAACAACTTCCTCAGATGACAGTCCTATAACATGTTACACAATAAATCTATATTTTGTTCGAAAAATGTGCATATTTGAGCTATAAATCAGTTTTACATTGATGCTACCATCATAGCTACAGTCAGAAATAGCACGGGAGTAGCCAGAGTAAATACAGACACCAACGTCAACTACCTAATTACTCATCATAAAACATTTCAGAAAAATATATGGTGTATAGCAAAATGAAAGACAAAGATCTTGTGAATACAGACAATATTTCCGATTTTTTAAGTGTTTTACAGCGAAAACACAATATATCGTTATATTAGCTTACTGCAATGGCTAACACACAACA